>NW_025793810.1:153921-195068 GCF_021613505.1 Equus quagga | reverse complement strand
AACTGACATCCCTTAAAGATTGTCTTTTACATGTTGTCCCATTTGCCTGGATGGGACTTTATCCTCACTCCACTTCCAAATTCCAAGTCCCAGATGAGGGAGCACGACCCCTCCCTTAGTGTCTAAGACCCCTGCAGTGTGTCAGTAGTGGCAGCTGCCACTTCCTGGTGCTGTTCTCCAGGCATCTTGTACCCTTGACCACATGGAGTCCTCCTAATGACCTTAGGCTATTTATTTGTACTAAGCCTCATTTCAGAACAAACTTAAGGCAGCTAAGAACCCTGTGAAGTTGGCATGGATATCTCCATTTTTAATTAATTAATTTATTTATTTTTGAGGAAGATTAGCCCTGAGCTAACATCTGTGGTCAATCCTCCTCTTTTCCCTGAGGAAGACTGGCCCTGAGCTAACGTCTGTGCCCATCTTCCTCTACTTTATATATGGGACGCCTACCACAGCATGGCTTGCCAAGCGGTGCCATGTCTGCACCTGGGATCCGAACCGGAGAAGCCTGGGCCGCCGAAGCAGAACATGTGAACTTAACCACTGCACCACCGGGCCAGCCCTGATATCTCCATTTTAAGGTGAAGAGACTGAGGCTTGGAGGGTTCTGGTAAGTTGCCTGAGGTCGTGTAGCTGCTAGTGGCAGAGCCAGTATTTAAACTCAGCCGCACTCTTTACCCCAAGTAGCCCCACCAACGTCATCCTGGGGGAGGTCGCCCAGCAGACAGCGCCCTGCTGGTGTACATTTCCGTTCCCTCTGGTGTGGGACTCCATCTGTTTTTCTGCTGGTGATTCGTGTGGGGTTCTGCAGCTGATTCAGGTTGTCCATACTGTGCTTGCTGATTTATATATTCACGCCAAAGAGGCCACAGAAAAAGGGAAGATTGTGTTCCAAGATGGGGAGCTTGTGACTGTGGGCATTCATTGAGATCCAATTGGTCTTTCGGCTGTGAATCTTTCCAGAAAGTTCCAAAGCACGTTGTTACCACAGTACTTGTGAAACTCCTTTATCTTGTGTGGCCCTCCCAGCTGCTACAGAGATAACACAGACTGGAAAGCATATTTTCTCCTAAAAATTTCAGTCCGCTTTTCTTTCTCTTACCACTAGCTGGAAATGTGTCCTCTCAGCTAATTGTGCCCACTGCCCCTAAGAACACCTGAAATGCTTCCCGTTTTCCTAAAGAGAAACCACTGAGGAAAAACCCCACACTCCAGATTTGTGGGTTCAATCTGAGGAAGTGCAAACACTTGCCTGAAGTTTCTTTGCCTGAGCTCCTGTCCTGTCTTCCGGCTGCCCTGGTCCTTCACTTCCCCTAAGTTCCCTCCTGCTCCACGTGGGACGGGCTCACTCTCCACCGTGTGAGGGGAGTACCCCTTTTCTCCTGGGCTTTTCCGCACTTTTTCCCGGGTTCCCAGGTAGAGCTGCAATGATCCTTTTGTGCATCCCTGACAGACCCACTGAGGAGGGAAGTAGCACTGTTACTTCTAGGACGGGCGGCAACGGGAATTGTTCGCATTACACAGGCCAGGCTGGGCAGCCTGCTAGACGCCCGCTGCTCCTTACCTAAGGACAGAAACTGAAGATCTGTGCACAAGCGAATACAGTAGAATCCCATCTCGTTTGGGATCAGGTTCCAAGTGAAAATCCAGAAAGATCAAAATGAACTTTAACATGCTACACCACTACACCAAGATAGACCAAGAGACAAAAGATTAAAAGTTAAAATGTCAGATGTGAAATCAAACAGCGCAAGAAGAAACCGGGGAGAATCCCCGGATGGTATTTCTAACTACGACGCAAACTCGAAGGCCCGGGAAAGAAAAGATTAACAAGTTCCATTACGTAAAATAACACACTTCTGCATAAAGAAAAATATAATAAGCGAAGTTCAAGGACAAGCATCAACCGGGAAAAATATTTGCAAACCAAACCGCAGACGACAAGCTGACTTCCTAAGTATATAAAGACCTGGAAATCAAGAAGAAAGCCGACAGAGAAGTGGGCAAAGGATGTAAGCAGACAGATCGCAGGAAGAAAATATAAATGGCCCTTATGTATAGGAAGAGATGCTTGGTCTTACTAATAGGAGAAATTCAAATTAAAAGCTACAAGGAAATGCTATTTTTAACCTATCAGATTGGCAAAAATACAAAAGTTTGACAGCCGTTTGGCAAGCTATGGGAAAGCAGTGCTCTCATATTGCTGATGAGAGTGTAAACTGGAACATCTTACGAGGGGAAATTTAGCAATATGTATCCAAATCCCAAATGCTGATGCTATTTGACACAGCAACCCCATTCTTGGAATTTATCCTACAGCTTAGCTTGAACACATTCAAAATAATGTGTTTTTCAAGTTATTCACTGCAGCATTGTTTGCAATAGCAAGATATTAGAAATAATTCAGCTGTCCATCCATCTATACAATGGAATTTTGTGTGTGTGTATAAAAGACAATGGGGACATTCTGTATGGGCAGCTATAGAAAGATCGTCACGTTATACTGATACGTGAAAGGAAAAAGGTTTGTTCAAAAGCAGGTAATAATATATGTTCCTATTTGCTTGTGTTTGCATAAAGAAACTCTGGAAGAACACGCAAGAAACTAACAATAGTTGTCACCTTTGGTAGGAGTGGGTGGAAACTAGATAGACGGACAGGGGCGGGAGCAAGAGGCGGGAGCAAGACTCTTCATCAAACACATTTTGATTATTTCATTTTTACGTCATTTGTGTTGCCTAATTTAGAAAATTAAATTTTAAAAATAACCTTGAAAATTCCCTTCAATTGTGCATAAAGTCCAGAACATAAGGTTTTATACATATGATCCTATTCCGCAATGTTTTACACACTAAAGTTTGAGAACAACTTGACTGAAATAAGGAACAAAGGTTAGGCCGCTATGCAGTTGTCTGCATATTGAAATCGTTCTCCTTTAACACACCCATCAAACTCCCAGCCCGGGTTGTGGGAGAATTCTAACGAGCACCTGCTCGCCTGCAGGGGTTAGGTTCATGTTAAGCCTCCAGAGCAGGTGTGGCTGTTGTTGTGAGGATTAAAGGAAGCAGAGGAGTCCCCATTTCAGGGATGGTTGCAGTTCACAGGTAAGTTGAGTATGCACATGATGGGACTCCACTTTTTGGTGGTGATATTTCCTAAACTGTGCCAGGTCAGGACACATGGTCTGAGAAGTGCTGTACCCCTTGAAGCACTAGGACATCATGTCTGAATCTGTGCTGTGCTAGGGAATTAGAGGAGGGATGGTTAACATCACATACAGTTTTCACTGTGAAGGATGTGGAGGTGACCACAGTCAGAAATCTTGAATTTCATGGCATTGGTAATACTTTTTATTTGTTACCTCCCACAGGATGCAATACAACACACATCATTCATTGGACCTGAAAAGAACTGAGAACAAGGAAATATCGAGGAGGCATTTCAATCTGTTGATGTAATCATTAAAGGTGAATTCTTAAGTCTCTTTTCATCAGGAGAGTTTTTGATATATTGGTGCAATTTTAATCAATGATGCTGCTTCTATAGAACTCGGGTGCAGCAGATTCCTCTTAATTCTTCTCATGGAAATTAGTGGAGAAATGGACTATCCAGAACATCAGACTCAGAGAGGAGGGGGGGTGTTTTATGAAGGACCTTGTTTCCTTGGCCAAAACAATTAGTACTGGTTCCATAGACAATAGAAGATATTTGAGATTTTGAATAGGAAGATGACAGGATAAGCATTTCCCTTTAGCGACCCTGGCAGTGCAGTTGGTTGGAAGTGAGAGGAGAGTATCCTGTGGAAAAAAGGTGGAAGTGTGCCAGGCGAAAGATGATGAGCGGCGCATCGGAGTCTAGAGAAGAATGTAGGTACAAGCACTGACTAGGTGCGAGGAGCAGAGGAGGATCACAGAAAGCCTGGAAATTAGAGATTGGTTGACTGGGGAAAGGGTGGCATCGTTAATGACATGGGAGACATCATGACATGTTTGGAGGCAAGCAGAAGACCAGGGCTTTGAGGGGCCAGCAGGGCATTCGCGGGGCTCTGTCCACAGGCAGTTTCAAGGGAATTCTGGTGCTTCAAGAAATGCTGAGGCTGGAGACGTGGGTTTGGGAGAAGCCATGAGAGTGAATGAAGTCACCAAAGGAGAGAATCTGGAAATCTGTGTTTAAAATGTATATCTTGCTTAGTTCCACCGAGGTTTTGACATGGCCTCCAAATAAAAAGATAAGTACTTTAAGACCAAAATCTGAAGTAAAGGGGGTGGAGAGAGAAGGAATCAGTACTAGGATTGCTGAATGATAATTATAGCCACCAAACACATGGCAGAAGCTGGGGGAGAGAAGACAGAGAGAGAGAGAAGGCCTGAAGACAGAAGCTTTAGCAACTGGATTTTTAGCAATTGGAGTTACTATGAAATGCCCAGTCCTCTGTCATCTAAAGAACTAAAACTGGCCGACTCTAATAATCCAAGGACGCCCATCCTGGACCCTCAGGGTTATGAACTCAAGGGCTGCCCGTATATAAATATTTCTGATGCCAGGTCAGTTTAAAATTTACATTGATAGGTTGGTCGCTAAATGCTTCAACAAGCCTTTCTGATGGTCCCAGTAATTTTCTGTACTATCTTCAGCTGCTTGAATGCAAACAAACTTTATTTTCTAATACCTATGGTTAATTATAGGTTTCTGAAGTTTTTACTTCCTACTTGGGTGAAATTTAGAAAAGAAGATTTTATTCTTGCTCCTTCCCTCCCCGTCTTCTCACATACAACCAGTGATTCTTTCTAGCTTGAGCTCCCAGTGGTTTTTTGTTTTTCAACATTGGCACCTGAGCTAACATCTGTTGCCAATCTCTTTTTTATCTTCTTCTCCTCCTCCTGAAAGTCCCCCAGTACATAGTTGTGTATTCTAGTTGTGAGTGCCTCTGGTTGTGCTATGTGGGACGCCGCCTCAGTGTGGCCTGATGAGCGGTGCCATGTCCGCGCCCAGGATCCAAATAGGCGAAACCCTGGGCCACCGAAGCGAAACGGGTGAACTTAACCACTCGGCCACAGGGCCGGCCCGATTGGTTTTTAATCAGGCCTCTTTCAATGAGTGCTGAATTGCAGTTTAGGGTTTAATCTTTCTAATAAACAGATAAAAAATGTGTCACTGGTTGAGAGTCAGTGTGGAGGAACAAGTTTCTTTATGTTAGGTAAGTCAGCCCTGCCCCCAAGCAGTTTCATTACAGAAGCAAATTCCTTCTTAGGTAAGAACATTTCACTTTTATTCTTACCTGGTGAGTGAGCTGTGGCTCAAGTCAATAACAACGAGTTCCAAGTCTTGAGCACATGAGTGGGGCAGGTAGGGAAATGGAGCCAGACTTGGGGCAGATTTGTTTCAACTGCACATGTTTGCTCAATTATTTTGCATCTAATACTAGCCGCCTGTGGAAACTATGCCAAATTATAATGATTCTTCATAGTCAAGCTAGAAAACCAAATGTTATTCGCATGATCTAGAAGAAAGATGACCAGCCCCGAAGAGAAAATCTTTGGTTCTCCTGGCTCAGAGCTTCATCAAGTGCAACTTAGAAGCGTGGGTGGGTTCCACTCCGCGGTGGAGTTGAAGCAAATCCCTGCTCAGGCGTCCCCTTCTCTAGAAGTCTCCCTGAGTAGCCCGGAGTCCCTACAGTGTTAGTTCATTCTGCATCAGCATTAGTGAGCGCTTCTCACGTGCCAGGTGCTCTCTCTCCCTCCTGGGACCTGGTGCACACTTCTAGTCTTGAACATATCCTGAATCAAATGGCTGGTTACAAGCCAGTTTCTCTGTCAAAATGCTGACTACTTGTGGGGGAAGCTTTCTGTCTTTGCATTTCTGTTTCCCCAGTACCTAACATGTAAAATAGATGTGAAAGATGCTCAGTAAGTATGTGCTGAAATGCAGAGTGTGACAGCACACTGAAGGGGTCGGGGAGTCAGGCGGGAAGAGGTCGTATACGCCTGCTTTCTTTGCACTGGTCATTCATTCAACAGCTAGATAAGCAGTTCAGGGTCCTTTCATAGGACTTACCAGAGAGTGTCGAGTAAGCCAACCGGAACAGTGACTGAGAACTACATCGTTAAAAATAATGGAAGAAACTCAGAACGTTCAGTCTGAAGAACAAAGGAGCTGAGGTGTGAGTGTGGGCCTCTGCAGGAGACAGGCAGCACCACGCAGGCAGATGCCGAAAACAAGACCAAACAAGGCAACTGGCGAGCAGGGATGGAATCCCCGCCGCCCCCTCCTGCCTCCCCTGTCCCTCCCTGCAGTCTCGAAGCTGGGGCTCAGCGGACTTTGGGTTTCCTCCCCTGCCCGGCCCCACCCCTCCAGGAGCTACTGGTGCACGTCAGAGCTCCCGACACTGACCATCTGCAACGCCAGCTACAGCTGATTAGGCAGCTGCAATTAGGACCCCAGCCCACCCCATCCAGGATGCTGCCCCTTCTCAAAGTTCTGAAGAGCCGTGGAAGGAGGGAGTGGAGCCATTCATTGCTCTGATGGAGGGCACAGCCGGGAAAATGGATACCAGAGGAAGGCAGGTTTCCATACAGAATGAGAGCCGGCCAACATGAGGACAACTGCCTGCCTGATGCTGGTCCTCCCAGCCTACAGGAGGGGATGCTCTAGGCCAGCCTTCCCACTGCCTTCCCATGACCTGTAAAGTAGATTTTGTGAAGGGGCCCAGCACACACACTCACACACACACACACACTGAAACTAAGTTACACAGGACAACACTTACCATCACCACATGTGATACACTCTGATACTTCCCTCCTCTCCTCCTCTCTTCCACTCTCCTCCAATTTCTTTCTGTTCTCTTCTACTTATTCTTTTAAATATGCCGGTCTCAACTGAATCACTTGATCTCACAACTCACTGACGAGTCACAACGGGCAGTTTGCAAAGCGCTGAACAAGATGGTGTTTCCGTAGAGGTGGCCAGAGAACACCTGCATCAGAGCCTTAGAGGCTCGTTAAAATGCAGCCTCCTGAGTCTCACCAGCCCTCCTGATCTGATTTCTCCGGATCTGGGGACCCGGGGATAAGCGGCAGCAGGAAGCCCTGCCCCGGCAGAGTCTGGAGTGGGCGCCTCCAGAGTTCCCTGCAACTCCGAGGACTGGCTTTCATTGAGGCCTCACTGTACACAAGGCATCGTGCTAGGAGTCTGGGAGACACGAAGAAACCCAGCACACGGCACCTGTCCTGCTGGAGAGACGGGACGTGCACATGGAGGAAGTTAGATAACAACTTCGTACTCACAGCCAGCGAGGAGTCCAGGCCTGTGCTGTCCTGAGTCCAGGAGGCGCAGCGGACCTGTGCGCTGATGCAGTTGGGGAGGCCGGGGCCGTCAGAAATACCCGGTTCCCATTAACTAGAAACGGGGAGGTTCTAGTCCGCTACCGTGCCAATAACCGCAATGACAACCGTAACAATAACAAACAGCTAACCTTAATCGAGCTATTTAATTACCAACATGTGGCTTTACATTAATTCTCTTTGGATGCTAACAACAATTCTGTGGGTTGGGTCACTGGTTCTCAAAGTGTGGTCCCTGGGCTAGCAGCATTAACATCACCCTGGGAATTCGTTAGAAATGCACATTCTCAGGCCCAGGCCTCGTGAATCAGAAACTCTGAGCTGGGGCCCAGTGATTTGCTTTGACAGGCCCTCCAGATGATTCTGATGCACATTTAGCTTTGAGAACCATTGGATTAAGCAGTAGTTTTGTCCCCATTGTTACACGTGGCAAGGCTGAGGCACAGAAAGATCGAGTGGGCTGCCCAGGGTCGCTCAGCCAGTAAGTGGTGGACCCAGAGTTTGAACTCAGGCAGCCTGACTCTCACCAGGCACGGAAGACACTGCACGGTGCTCTTCAAACGCCCAGGGCGCAGTCCCTACGTGCTCGCAGAAGTAAACGCTTACCCTCCCAGGTGGGCTTCAGGAAGCCCAGGAGAATCGGGGCAGCAGTCACGGAATATCACATCAACGGAGGCTGCACACCACATGGTTCTGGACCCGTATGTGGCTTACAAAACTGACTGGCCTTCCAGTTATTTGTGGTGATAAATTGAAGCTAGGCTTGGTTTCTTAGAGCCACCCGCGCCCACTTGGCATGGAATGGAAGCTGTAAACAAAGCCGACTCAATAGCTTCCAGGACCGCACGCCCTCTGCCCGCGAGGCCGCGGGAGCCTGCTGGGACACTCCCCTGCTCTGAGGCACTTTGTCGAGGATGATGACCAGTGGTTACCTTCCCTTTGCTACACTCCAGTCGTGGCGTGTCCCCAAAACACCTTCCACAGAGCATAATCCTCCTCTCCTCTCTGCCCACCCGACTCCCTCACCCAGGCAAGGCTAGCAGGGGTCCGGGAAGGGCACCCTTGGTGTCTGGAAGGAGGGCGGAGGTTGGAGCCTGTCCCAGGCCAACCTCTCCTCTTCTCATGCCAAGGGGAACTGCTGATCTACACACTGCCAGCTTCGCCTCTCCGACCCAGCGTCTGGGCCCCATTCCTGGCCCTTGTGCAGGCCTAGGTGCCTTTGCAGTCTTACGTTCCTAAATCACCTCCAGTCCTCCCCAGGGGCCCTTTCACTCCCTGTCGAACCCCTGACAATAGGTATGAGGACATCCCTGGCCTCTTTGGGATTTTCCTGCTCTCCCCTGACATTTCTGCCTATCGTAGAACCTTCAGAACTCACCTTTTCTCTACTGGCTCATTTCATCAGGGGGAAGTCTCATCTGTTACTTTTGCTTCCGAAACAGCCCTAGAATAGACACACACACTTCACTCATAGACGGAATTTTCCTCACCCACCCACCCATCGTTTTGTGACACGCATTCTTTTTTTCTCAAAACCAATGTATTCTAATTTAAATAAGAAATATGTGCAATAGCACCTCGGAGAAGGAGATGCCGTCCTGAGATCCAGCAAACAGTCGTTTGTCCCAACCCCACAAAAGGTGGGGAATGACCGTGCCCACCTGGCAGAGCTGTTCTTTCCATTCTTCTCTCCACCTGGGGTCAGACCCGCTGGTCCAGGAGAGTCGCTCTACGCCATCAATACTGAAATGCTTTGTGGGGTGGTCATCAGAAACTTTGGGCTTCACTTGAGCCTTCATGTTTTAAGTCTTCTGGAAGGTTTCTTTGCCCTGCAAAAAATGCCCTGCACCATCCACTCTTGATTCTTGGCTGATTACAGTCACATCATGGTGAAATTGTTGACTTCCCTTCAGGGTTCCTCATTCCAGGCTGTAAGCCAAGCCCTGGTCTTATTCATGTCTTTATCCCTCTGCCTTGTACAAAGCATAAATGTCTGGATGGAACACTGGAAAGATGGATGGATGGATGGATGGATGGATGGATGATTGGATGGTTGGATGGATGGACAGATGGATGGATGGTTGAATGGATGGATGGATGGTTAGATGCTTGGATGAATGGTTGGATGGATGGCTGGCTGGCTGGCTGGCTGGATGGATGGATGGAGGGATGGATGGTTGGATGGACAGATGGATGGATGGTTGAATGGATGGATGGATGGATGGATGGTTTGATGGATGGATGGATGGATGGATGGATGGATGGATGGATGGATGGATGGTTGAATGGATGGATGGACGGATGGATGGTTGGATGGCTGGCTGGCTGGCTGGATGGTTGAATGGATGGTTGATGGATGGGTGAACACATTGTTGCATAAACAAGAGGGTGAAACCATTTTGCAGGTACTGAATCTTCCTCTGAAATTTCTTTGAAATTGCTCTATGAGTTCTAGAAAACATAAGAGCCTTCCTACAAAGGCACAGTGGAATCATTGGAAAACTACAGAGAAGCTACCAACATTTCTGCCAGTGATTTGTTGCTGTTGTCTGTAAATTTCCCAAAGAATACATTTCACCTTGGCAGTGTAGAAATAGCCAGAGGTGACCAATAAATCTTTTTAAATTAGTGCCATTGAAACCAAGCAAAGGCAGATCCCTGAAAGGCACTGTTAAACAGTGGCATAGTAGAACAATTTTTTTGTGTCTGTGTGAGGAAGATTGGCCTGAGCTAACATCTGTGCCAGTCTTCCCCTATTCTGTATGTGGGACCTGCCACAGTGTGGCGTGACGAGCAGTGCTAGGTCTGCACCCAGGATCTGAACCTGTGAACCCTGGGCCACTGGAGCGCAGCATGTGAACTTAACCAATATCCCACCGGGCCGGCCCCAGACAATTCTTTTCAACTGAGTTTTGTAGGATTGCACTAGATTATTGGAAAAAAGATGAAAATATGTAAGCATGCGTACGTGGAATGTCCATGGGCTGCCGTCTGAGAGATGAGACTCTAAGATACTTCTCTTGCTTCTATCAATCACCTTCCCTCGGTGGCCTTGGGAAAGGGAGCAACTGCAACGCATTACATTGCCCCGAGCTGAGTCATGTCCCTACTGCAGCAACTCCCTTTTGCCACTGGATGATTTGGAAACATAATCCTTACTTTGTAAACAGAAACTTCTTTCAAGAGTTTAGTTAACTACACCCCAAATTGTGGTTGGTGATAACCGTTAAGCTCAGGGAAGACAACGATTAATTTGGTCAGTTGTGTTTGTTTTCAAATTATTATATATGTGTATTTACTAACATGCCCAAAATTGCCGAACTCCGATCTGCCCTTAGTCAGAGCCTGTCTCCCAGAACTTTGCTATCTACCTCCCACAAAAGTTACCCGACCAAGGTTCTACACGCTCAAGATGCTCTCCTCTCTACTCTTAAGATAACCTGAGGTTATAGATGAATGAATTGCACCCATCTGGTGAAAACTGTATTTTAATGAGCGATCTCTAGAGTGGTGCCTAAATCTCCATGTTTCGCCCAGTTTAGGAACCCGTGACACCACTCAGAGCCCCACAGAACACATGCTCCAAGGGGACGCCAAGCATCCTTTACTCCTGGCCACATAGGCAGCTGCTTAGTATGCCTCTTTCTGATACCGAGTAATGGGCTCACTCTGCTCGCCACACTCTGAGACAGTCAATCACGAGTTAGGGATGGAGAAAGGAAGTTTTAAGTCGATTTAGCTGCCATAATCGGTAAGATGACAGACTAATATCTCCAAAAAACCCATCTTCCAAGATTAGAGAATCTTGAGGCAGTTACGTTGGGAAGTGGGCAGTGAGGAGGGGTGCAGGGATGTTGGTGTCCAGGCGTGATGGGCTCCAGGCTCCACGTTGTTCCATTCTTCTGTCAGCTCTGATGGGTCCCTTGTACACGTGTCTCCTGCCTGTGGTTAGCCTCTTCCTGCAGAGAAACTCATAGAAGAGAGTTTTGATTTATCAACCTATTGTGGAGTACATACGTAAGCAGACGCCATAAATCAAGAGGGCATGCGAATTTTTTAGAGCACATGCAGAGCAGCAGAGGAGGGGCTGGGGCCATTTAGCATAACAAGATGGTCTCACTTATGCTCACTTACACTTCCAAAGAAAAGTTGATAAGGTATATATTTTAGTGGCCAATATTTTTTCTCAGTGAAAATAGCTTTATTGCTTTTTTGTGATTTTATAAATAGTATGCATTTTTGTGGTGACATAAAGAATATGCTTATCATTATTGTAAAAACTTTTAATGATATATGAATATCCTTTTCTACACTCCTCTATGCACGTGTACATGTTTATATGAGTTTACGCACTTGGGATCATTTTGTACATGTTGTATTTAGTTGCAGACACATTTTTAAAAGTTTCCCCGTTTTGTTTCGCTTTGTTTTGGATGGGGAAGAGAATGCTGCCTCCCCCCACCAGCAGACAACTACCCCCAGGGAACCAATGTTAATAGTCTGGTGTACATCCCGCCATTTCTTTCTCCACGTTCATACAATCCTAAGAGAACATTCACACCCATATGTGAAGTTTGGGTGTAGAACACCTGAATGTCTTTGTGTGAGAACGTTCCTCTCATCCACTACTTCGTGCCGTTCTTCCTCACCTAGTGAATCAGCAAGTTGAAACTAACTCAGTACTAAGCTGAGTGGGAAAGTGGTAGTTTCCAGGGAACTGTACTGAAGTGGGGTGGGGCTGCCAGAGTTAATCCTGTCTGCCTCCCTCGGAATCCACTTAACACGCTCCCTCTCAAGTCACCTCACTCATCTGCTCTGAGTCAAGAAGGATAAAACCCAGAGCCTGCTCAACTCAGCACAGCCTGAACAGGGGCCCGCTGTGGTTCTGGTGACGTGACCCAGGCAGTGGCTGCACACGGGGGCTTTGCTGTTGGAAGGTCTGAGTTGCACCCTGGTTCTGCATGTTCAATGGCTGTGTGACCCTCACAAGTCTCTGGTTCCCATCTCAGTTTCCTCATCTGCAAAACGGGGGTTCTATAATAAATCTCACAGAACTGTTGTGAGGATTAAACGAGATAACACGTGTGAAAGCATTTTTAAGTTAGGAAGCGTGTTAGACAGTGCAGGAGATATAAAGGAAATGGAAGGCAGGCCTTAGTTAAGGGACTAAACCTTATCCCAATTGGTGAGATGAACACAGAGGGGATTGTTTCAGTCCTGGGGCAGTTGGGTGCTGAAGAGCATGGCCATATAGCTTCCAGTCGAGGGCAGTGACTCCTCCAGATAAGAGATGTGCCCACACACAGACTGTGCCAGCTTCATCTCATGGGTGGAGTAACAGGCTCCCACCTCCTGATCCATGAAAAGCCCTAAGGGGAAGGCCCCTGGCCTGGGTCACACCCCCCAGTTACGGCTGGACCCACAGGAGCAGGCAGGCTGCCACCTGTCAGAGGTGAAGAGCCTTCTGGGGCTGCAGCACTCAGGGAAGCCCCTCCCGGCCCCCAGGCTCAGGCGGATTCCTGGAAGCAAACAATGATCCTATGAGAGAAGAGCTGAGCAGAAAGGCAGAGAGTGGCGCCGGTGGGGAGATGGCTCTGTGCGCATCTCTCTAGTGAGGAAATAACTGCACGCGGTTTCCCACACACCCCCTCGGACCTCCCGCTCTCACTGCTAGGAATGTTGTAACAGCTTTATTGAGACAAAATTCACATACCACAGTACTCACCCAGTTAAAGTGTATAATTCAATGGTGTACAGTGTTCATAGAATTGTGCAACCATCACCACAATCTAATTTTAGAACATTTTCATCACCCCTAAAAAACACGCTGAATCCACCATCACTGCTAGGCATTTAGCCAATGGAAACAGTCACAAAAGCTTTTTTGCCAAGATCTATACGCAAAGACGTTCCTTGTGGGAAGAAATTCATACAAGAGTGCAAAAAGAAAAAACCCTGCACAATTATATTGTTATGATTATTTTTAATAATTATATAGAATTATTATACTATATAATTATTTGGGACTTCTCAAACAAATTAGAGGCATCTATATGACGCACTACCAGACCGATATTAAAATGAATGAGGTGGGACTATATATGCTGATATGGGAAAATATCCAAGAATGGCGTTTACAACATTACACCTTTTGTAAAAATTGTTTCAGGGGTATTAACACCAAAATGACACAGGTGAGAGAGCTTGATTCAGCTTTGCCGTTGGCCAAGATTAGACTTTGTAAAATATTTCCAGACACTGTATTATGTTACCTTGGAGCTCTGTGATGCAACGACCAGAACTGCCCACAAGTGTCCCTAGGAGCTGATTCTGGATGACCTGGAAATGCGCCAGCTGGGACTTGGGAAGGGGGTTCACCTCCCTTCTCTGGTGGCAGAGGTTTCACCAAAACTCAGCTTCCCCAGGGACCAGTGGCTCCTTTCCCTCTTGCAGAGGGTCTATAGCTTCTCATGGGCTCCTAAGCCTGGGTGCTGGGCTGCCAGCATTCCCAGACAAGTCCTGTACGTAATGAGCACCCCAAATCCAGACAACCTGTTCACTGCCCCATCAACAAGTCCACTTCTGATGCTCACCGTCTCAAAAAGGGGACCCACGGGGGATCAGGGTCCCTCCTCTAGCCTGTGGACCCATGTGCATGTCCAGCAGGCCTCTCTGTGTGCTGTCTCTCTGCGAGATTCTCCTGTCCTCAATAAAGCCTATTTTAAACCCTTGCCATGTGGCATTGCAGGATTTTTCTCAACTCCTGGCATTTCACAGGTTTAGGGTATAGAGAAGCACTTCTCATTTTAAAGCTTTAAAACTCTTTAAAAATCTTGGTTTGCGTGTCTACCCAAACCATAGATTACGAATCTTCTAATCACTTTTTTTTGAGGGGGGGTTTGGTGAGGAAGATGGGCCCTGAGCTAACATCTGTGCCAATCTTCCTCTATTTTGTATGTGGGGCGCCGCCACAGCATGGCTCGATGAGCGGTGTGTAGGTCCGCATCTGGGGTCTGAACCCACGAACCCTGGGCCACCGAAGCAGAGTGCACAAACTTAACCGCTTGGCCACCAGGCCAGCCCCTCCTCATCACTTTAAAGGGAAAAAGACTTTCCTAGTAGATTTCAATTATTGTCCCGCTTTCAGCTTGGACCTGCACATTCTGTCTGCTCGCTTTCTTGTGCAGGTGGCCAGCCACAAAGTAAAGACACCAGTGTCTTACTTACACCTCGGCGAGATGAATGCCATGACACTGCCCCAAACAGTCACCACCTTGGCCTCCACTAGCACACGTGTCAATGGAAACGCTGTGCAGGTGATGATTTTACTGACTCTCAACCTTCTCTTAAACCTCAAACCCCGTTGCTAGAGGAGCCCTCTGCGCTAGTCTGGAAAATTTCTCTGGATGCTTTCCCCACGAGGACTGGACAGCAGAGGGTGGAAGCCTGTCTCATGGTGTCTCCCTCACCACCCGAGACAGCACTGGAACTCTGAGCAGCAGCATAAATTCTATTTTTCCTTAATACATTTTAAAAACAGCACCCCAAGACCTTAACTCCACAAAGGCAAGAAACATTGGCTTTTGTCCTGAAGCAGTATTGGAAGTACAGGGTGTAATATGGCCCAATCATTCCCGGCCCGGCCGTGGGAACCCCCAGGAGGAGGGGCTCCCGGAGAACTCTCCTGTGGAGGGAACTGGATCTGGAGCTCTGCACTCCAGAGCAAGGAGCTTATCTCGGAAGGCTTGGAAGGTAAATTGGGACGCTCCCACGCCCTTGCCGTGCACTACCTACACCCAGCAAGAACAGAGTCATAACAGGCCCTGACACAAGATACCTCCCTACTGGAGAACAGAGTCAGCCCAGAAACAGCCCTCTCGGCAGGGCAGAGGGCAGGAGCCTTGTTGAGTAGAAGGCTCTGGTAGCTGGAAAAGGGCAGGAGCGATGTCCTACTTGGAGAGGCGAGGGGAGGCGAGGCCCCTGATTGGTGGGCTGAACTTGACACCAATGCCAGGAGTAACTTGCTCAACACGGTGACGGTGACGCTGTCGCCACTCGGGTACAAGCATGTCTTCAGTGCAGCTTTAGCGGGTGAGACCCGGGCAAAACAACGGAGAAGACAGCAAGCACCCTGGTACCTAATCTCACTCAATGTTTAAAACAACCCTGCAAGGTAGACGTCAGTTAGGGTAAGCATGTCACCCAAACCAAGATACTTTGGAGAGCAAAGGGAACCACTGATATGAACACAAAGACAGCAAGTGTAAATGGGGGTGGTCCTGGGCAAAGCGGGGCTGTGGCGGCCTAGTGCTGCTGTCCCCAGGTCACAGACGAGATCCCTGAGGCAGGGAGAGTGCAGGTCACTCGCGTGTGGAGAAGAAGCAGACTAGTCACCCCAGGGGCGTCTGACTCGGAGCCCACCTCTCCGCGCACGTGGAGTAGCTCCTGCTCGCTGCTCTGGACAGTGGTTCTCAGAGCCCTGCTAAGTTCAGCAAATCTTCACTGGAACCTTAACACATAATGCAAATAAAAGCAGAGGGGTTTGGGTGGAACTGGGCAATGGACTCACGTTCCATCCGGCTTCCCTCTAGCCTCCTCCCTCACCCCCGGGGCGGCCTTGGAGCCCCACCTCAGCACCACGTCTGCAGGGCACTGAGAGGACAAACCACAGGGAAGACATCTGACGAGGGGTGGCAAGGATGGTGGTTGGTGCAAGATGGCAAACTTGCCTTTGGAAGTCCTGACCATTTAATTCTGTCACTCTTCTGTCCTTTGCTACCTGTGGAATGCCTGCCAGGCCCTCATGAAACACCTTGAACCCATCTTCAGTCTGGGTCCTAATGGCACCTGGAAGGAGTGAATGAGTCCCAGGTGTGGCTAACGCCAGCAGAGCTCCCCCGGGCCACTCGTGGACGCACCTGTTTCATCCCACGCAGCTTCCTCCTCCTCCCCTGCCATCTCTGCCCAGTCTTTGGGGGCAGACAGATCACCTGGGCATCTTGTGAGAACGCAGATTCTGATTCGATAGGTCTTGGGTGAGGCCTCAGAGGCTGTGTTTCTACCAAGTGCCCAGTCCTGCCTGTGCTGCCGGGCTGTAAGGAGGAAGAGCAGAGGCCCAGAAGGGATCAGCAAGACCCCTGGCAGCCAGGCTTGTTGAACAGGAATCTCTGGTTCATCTGGATATTTGTTCCCGCCTGGAGAAGCAGTTCTGAGGTGTTAAAGCCTGTTCCTATGTAAATGAAGCTGTGTGTCTGGTTATTTGCTAAGGAAGCTAGACCTTGCATCATCTAGTTCCCTCTTAGGAATTTACAGGAAAAGCAATACATTTATAGGGAGCTCTTGCCCGAGAAGCTGCTAAGTAGCACCGTATTTTGAGAAACATCTTCCACTAAGGTGACAAACCTGTGCTGCTTCCCACACGCACATTTCCAACTGGCGTGAGGAGAGCTGGAGAGGGATTCCCCGGCCGTGGCTCTCCCTATCCTTCACGGAAGAAAGTTTTCATGTTAGAACATGACGCAGATGAAAAGTCGAGGGAGCAGAGGTTCCCCAAAGCCACATGAGTGCCTAATTAGTGCTGTTTGAAAGTGACTCTGAAGTTTCGTGGCGAGCCCTCAGGGAGCAATGATGCATGGCAGGAGCCAGCAGCAACGTAAGAGACCCACCAAAACGGCCTCTTTTACCAACAAAGTCATCACTTTGTTCCTTGGAACTTAAATATACATGCGTGTTCCAAGCACAGCCCAGAGCTGTAGCTCCACTCTCGGCCCCACTATGGGGACAGAAAGACGCAGACCCTCTGTCAGATTGTGCTTGGGGACCCGCATGTAAACTCCCACCGCACATCTTCACCCTCAGCACCTTCCCACGTGCTCCTCAGACACAACCCACCGAAACCGTGACTTTGTCTCCTCCGGGAAGTCAGACCAGCCAATCACAGTCCTGAGCACGAATCAGAACCCACTTGGACAGTACGCGTGTTGTTCACTCCGCAAAATAATTTCCCCGAAATCAGGAAAAGTAGGACAACCAGAAAATGGTTATTTTCCCATGTTCTGCTTCTTTTATCCAGTTGTATATTTGTCCTTTGAAAATATTCCTCTTTCGCAGGTTAACAAAGCTTTTCCTCAAAGCGTTAGTCTCTCCACCCCTGGATGCTTTGGGTGAGGGATAGCTAGCGCTGTCCTAAAGCTATTCCCATTTAGAATAGCAAAGAAGCTTTGAAAAGTTGTGCTTAGCTGTTTATATTTTTAATCTTGTTGTTTATTATTTATTTTATTTCATTTTCACGGAAAGTTTTCATCGGGAGAGAAACGCTGTCTCATGATGGGAAGGGGGACAATGTTGAGATGAGTCTCACCGTCCCCTATATATGATGCCTCATTGCACATAAACCAGCCACAGGTTTGCGGCGTGTTGTTGACGGTCCTGTGCACAAAGTGGGCAGCTCAGGATAGAGGAGGTCTGCAAAGCTCTCAGCGCCGTCCAGCGTGGAGCTAGCCCTTCTGCCTTTCAGTCCCACTATTCACCAGGCTGCAACATTTGGTACTTCCTAATATTTCTTGCCCTCCAGAAATCTTGCCTCCAGTAGCCCTCTTCTCTTGTCAAATGAGAGTTAGGTTGTAGAAGTGTGAGTCTGGCCAGAGAAAACCAAAGCAGCCCCATACCAATAGCACAGGGAGTTGAACAAGGTACCACATCAGACAAGAGAGTTTGTCCGTGCAGGCACCAGGAAGATCCCTGGAGCCAGGAAGAAAGGCAACCGTATATGGCTCCAACAACCGAGCAGAAGTAAGCTGAGTCCTAAACAGGATCGACGAAAGCATCTCCTTCTGTTCTCCTTTTGTTACCGCCTATCATTTATTCAAGTCTCATATGAACATTCTAACTTTGTTCAGTTGGGCCATGGGGAACCAACCAAGAGTCCTCTGTCCAGTGTAAGAAAAAAAAAGTGGGAAGCAGTTCCTCCTTAGGCCAATGTAGTGACGGCAGCATCCGCCACAGACCCCAAAGGGAAGGAGAGTCTCAGGAGAAAGCCAAGGCCAATGGCCCATCCAGTGCCAGCCCTGGAGTTCTGAGATTTGTTTTGTTTTTGTTTTTGTTTTTTACTACGGAAGGTGAAATTTCCTCACAGCAATAGGTAAACCTGGGCAGGTATCCTGGGGCACAGGTGCTGAACGCCACAACAAACAGCAGCCAACAGAAGGAGGCCAGGCCAGCAACAACAGAGACAAAGGACCCAGAGCCTGAAAGGTCAGGGTGGATGCTGAGAGATGCACCGTGGAGGAGAGACAGACTCAGACACGACAGAGGCTCTGTGGCTGGACCTGGGACCCACCAAGGTGAGACTCAGGCTCAAGCGTTAGGGTAAGAGCCTTGTGACTAGAACTGTCAAGACCCGGGGAGGTAATGACCTGCCTCACTTTAGACTGCAGCTGCAGAAACATGGACAGAGAGCTGACAAAAGCCTCAAACCAGCTCTGTGAAGAAAATCATAAGGGTTCACAACTATATAGCATGCTGCAATTTCCAACACCTTCTCAGCTACATACTGAATTTGATGAGTTATAGGAGCTAGAAGGTCGGTGCAGAACCAGCCTTGAAACTGACTCAGCCTGAAGCAAATAACGTGTCTTCTTCTATTCCCCCACTGGGAAACAGGATGGTTCCAAAGCTGGGGTGAGGTGAGAGATGGTTGAGGGTAGAAGAGTCCCAGCTAGAGAAGTCAGGAGGATTCAGGAGCAGAGAGTAAGACTGCTCATCACGAGCTTTTGTAATTCAATTCATCCTCCTTTTTCCTCACCATTGACTTTCTTCATTTTACTGAAGGAAATGCCAAACTCAAGGAAACCAAGGCTCCAATCGCAATTACTTCCACCCAAAAGGAAGTTCCTGAGACAGCATTCAAATCTAGATCTTGACAGCCTTCCTTCACTGACTCAAAATACCTGTTTCCGTGCTTTATTCACTCATTTCATGTTTACTGAGTGCTTGCGTGTTCCACTCTTGTTCTAGGAGCTGGAGAAACAGCAGTGAGCAAACAGACGAAAATCCCAGCCCAGTCTTCCATTCTTCCACTCTTTGCTTCCCTCAATTCTCAGATAGTCTGTACTGCCACCTCTTTTTCCTTCCTTACCTCCTGCCTCATTGCGGTTTCCCTCTCGCTTCCAAGGTTGACTCTGTCGCTGTCTTCCCCGTCCCCTCCTGCTTCCTCTGAGAGCCTGTTCCATCAGTTATCTCCTTTCTCTGTATCCTTCCTCTGGTTCACTTCCTCTTCGGCTTAACTTCTTACAAATATGTTCAACTTGCCCTGATCTATTAAAAAACAACCAGAACAAACAACAACCTTCTCTCACGCCAGCCCCCTCCCTTGTGCTGAGCTGTGGCTTCATCCCTCCCCTTCCTTTCCCACCAACCTTTGTAAGACGAGTTTGATTTGGCTGCCTCTCAGTCCGCTTCAAAATGGCTGTCTCCTGGCGCCACTGTACTGCAACTGCTCTTGTCAAAGTAACAAAACATTTTCTGCTAAACTGTTCCTTATATGTGCTCGACAGTTAAACCTACTTTAAACTGCACAGTAGGATTGCTAAATCGTGGGGCTCCAGGATCACAAATGGACTTATTTCTGATTGGTTGGGCTAGGGACCGCCTGAAGGACCGTCTTGAGAGCATTTTGGAGCCAGATCCGAAAGAGCCAGCTGGAAAGGGGGCTGAGATCGACTCCTGGTGTCTGCCGTGGAGTCAGTGTCCAGGGGTGGCGGGGTCAGCCCTGGCTCAGATGCTATTTGTTTATTATTTTATCTTCCCTAAACCCTGCAAGAAGAGGAAACTCATCTCTCTTTATAAATGAGCAAACTGAGACTCAAACAGGGTAGGTGGGTGCCCAAGGTCATGTAATCGGCAAGAATCAAGGGCCAGACGTAAGCCTATCTGATCAAGTGTCCTTGCTTTTCCATCTCACCACCCTCCTGACTACCTTGAAAACAGAGGTGGTGTGGTCAAGGGAGGCAGCAGAACTCAATGATCGGCACATTGCTTCTAGTTAACTTTTCTTGTGTGTGCTCAGTCTCAAAGTGCATGCCCCCATTATACTGCGTAACTCTTCTTTCAGTAGTCTATGGGAGTGAATAATCTTTTAGCAAAATATGAAATAATAATAATGACCAACATTTATCGAATCCTTTCAATGTGCTAGGCATCATTCTAAGTACTTTCCAGTATAAAGTAATTTAATCTCGGCAACCTATGAGGAGGCACTGTGATTTTCCCATTATAGAAGCAAGAAAACTGAGTCTCAGAGCCATTAAGTTCATTTGCCTGAGGTCACACATCTGATAAGAAGTGAGGCCAGGACTCCGGGTGAGGAAGTGGACTCTTCTGTAGAGTCCATCACTTTCATTTCACTGTGCTGCCCCTTTCCAGGAACCAAGAACTCATCTGTATAGTAAACAAGCATAAACTCTCTCATAGTTAGCACAGGTTTCAAGCTAGTTTAATTCTCTAAGTCTCACCCACGTATCAAATCCAGTAACTAAAATACTTTGTACCTGTTACTGTGTTACTATAATTCCTGAGAGATATACCTTCTTGGAACTGTAACTGCAGTCTTCTCCTACTTTTTGCTGAGGGTGGCATAAGACGGTGAGGACAGGTCGAAAGGCCACAGAGGGGGTTGAAGAGGCTCCACTCACCAAATCTGGTAGTGAATTTTTGCTCTTTGTTTCAAAGATCCGTTTTCCTACAGTGTAATTTCTATTGCTCCTCTTTAGACACAACTTTCTCTTGCCATATTTCTCTAAACTTAAAAAAATTTAAGACTTCTAGGAGGAGTCTCAAGATGCCATCAGTGGGAGATGGCTTACTGACCTTTGCTTTTCATAGACCTCTAAGGAACTCACGACATTCTTGTATTTCTTTTTTTTTTTTTGAGGAAGATTAGCCCTGAGCTAAGTGCTGCCAGTCCCCGTCTTCTTTCTGAGTTAGACTGGCCCTGAGCTAACATCCATGCCCATCTTCCTTTACTGTATATGTGGGACGCCTAGCACAGCATGGCTTGCCACGAGGTGCCATGTCCGCACCCGGGATCTGAACCGGCAAACCCAGGGCCACTGAAGCGGAACATGTGCGCTTAATCGCTGCGCCACTGGGCCGGCCCCTGTGTATTTCTTGAATTCGTTCTACTTTACTCTTGGCGTGCAACCCATTTGGTTTTCTCTCCGAAAGTCAACTTAGACGTCAAGCCAAATTATTACTAGAAAGCCCTGCCTGTTTTTTCACTCTTTTTAGTTGCAAAACAAAGGTCATAACAACCGTAGAGGGAGCAGACTACCCAGAACCTGCAGGACCATCCCATTCCTCTCCCCATAGGCAGGTCTAGAGAGGAAGCCAAATCAGAACCGGAAGTTTCCCTAATAAGCACAGAATCAGAAGGGAGGTAGATGGACTGGCTCTTTGATGCATCCAGAGAAAGCCAGACTCCCCCATCCTCTGACAGGCAGCCGAGCCGGAAAACACCGGACCCCGCAGGCGCTCCCTGCCCACTGCCGGTATTCGCCTCTGGTTTTGCTTTTCTCCAAGCTCGCAAAGCTCCCCAAACTCCTCTTCTGATTAATGTGTTAATGTAGGCACTTCTTGACAGGTATTCCGAAAAATGTTGTGCCACTTTTAAAATGTATATACCAAAAGATTTTTATCTACAAGAAAAATGGTAAAGAGGAGTTGTCATACTCAGAAAACATTTTAATCTGCACTATCCATATACCATACCAACATTTACATGTAATTTACATAAGCGATAACCATAAACTAATCCTATGAAATACAACAAATGTGAAAATGTGTTACCACGGGATGAGCAGAGAGAACTGAAATGACTTTAAGGTGAATATGTTTAAAATCCTCAGAGAAATACCCTTATTTTTTAAAATGGAAGACCTGAAAAAAATTGGTGACTATGAGTCAAGAATAAGTACGTAGGAAAAGAACCTGTAAAATATCCTGATAATGAAAAATGTGGCCATGGAACTTAGAGACCTTGAGACTAGACAGAACTTTCATAACGAAAACATGCGGCAGGCGTTGTCGTTAGCCCACTAGACAGAACTTTCATAACGAAAACATGTGGCAGGCGTTGTCTGTTAGCCCTAGGATTGATGAAGAAACACCATTCACCGAGAATTTACTCTGTGCAAGACATCTCACTAACACTTTTTTAATTAAGTAATTGACATATGAGATTGTGTAAGTTTAAGGTGTACAAGGAGCTGGTTTGGTACGTTTGTATGTTGCAATGTGATCGCCCCCATAGAGGTAGCTAACATCTCTATCTCCTCATATCATTATCATTTCTTTTTTTGTAGTGAGAACAATTAAGATCTAGTCTCTTGGGGGCCAGTCCCCTGGCCAGTGGTTAAGTTCACGCTCTCTGCTTCGGCGGCCCAGGGTTTCGTGGGTTTGGATCCTGGGTGCGGACACGGCACTGTTCATCAGGCCATACTGAGGCGGTGTCCCACATGCCACAACCACAGGCACTCACAACTAGAATACACAACTATGTACTGGGGGCTTTGGGGAGAGGAAGAAAAAAAGAAGAAGATTGGCAACATACGTTAGCTCAGGCACCAATCTTCAAAAAAGAAAATGGTGGAAGGAATGGCAAGAAGGAGGCACATCAGCTAATACTGCAACGTAGTATCCTGCCACAACAGAAGGGTGACATTTTTCTCTTACGTTACAGTTCCCACTGAGATTTCGCTTCTATCATCTATGAGCTGATGACTCTGAAATCGGCGTCTCCAGCCTGGAGTCCTCGTCTGCCCTCCAGATTCCCATATCCAACTGACGTGCACTTGGAAGTCCACCAGGCAGCTGAAACTGAGCAGCCCTCAGAGAGGACTCTTGGTTCTCCGGCCCCACCCCCACTGCCGCATCCCCAGCCTCCCAGCTCAGCAGATGGCCCCACCTCTCACACACTTGTTCAAGCCCAAAACGGGGACTCTTCTCTGAGCCTTCTCTTTCCTTGTCTCCTGCCCCAGCTAAACTATCAACTGATCAGTTAACTCTACTGCCACAGTTCAAACCAAGACTGTCCCCTTCTCTCCATCTCTGATGCCACCACCCTACACCCTTGTCTACGCGCCCATCAACCTCTAGCAGGGCACAGAGAAATGGCCTCAGGTCTGGTCTCTGTGAGGCCCTCTTCCCAGCAATAACTCATTCTCTGTACAGTGGAATGATCTAACATAAATCACACCATGTCACATCCTGACTCGCAGCTCTCCCATGGCGCCTCTGCCCACCTAGAAACCGGCACACCCCTTGCGCTGGCCCTGCCGTCTTTCTGACCTTCTCTCCTACCATCTCCCCCCTGCTCTCCACACTCAGCCACACTGGCCTTCTTCCTGCTTCCCAACGTGCCGAGCTCATTTCTTCCCTGGGGCGCCTTGGGGCTCTTTTCCCAGGCTGTCTCTCAGTTGGTTTGCCTTCGGGACTCAGCTCAAATGCCCTCCAGCACTGACTCCCCAAAACTAAAGGAGTCTCTGAAGTCACTTGGTGTCACCTTACCCTGCTTATCCCATTGCTGCCTGTTTCCTGAAGTCCCCTTCTTTCTCTAGCTGCTTATTATCCCACCACTTTAGAAATACACGGTATTTTGTCTCATACTTTACAGTTCCCACAGAAC
Source organism: Equus quagga (assembly GCF_021613505.1). Taxonomy (NCBI): domain Eukaryota; kingdom Metazoa; phylum Chordata; class Mammalia; order Perissodactyla; family Equidae; genus Equus; species Equus quagga. The sequence goes on along the minus strand of NW_025793810.1, from coordinate 171,041 downwards.
TCAAACACACATACACACCACACACACACATACACACACAGACGTACACATCTAAGCTCCATGAGAACAGGGATCTTGTCAGGCACACAAATATTTTTGAATGAATGATCTTATTTGATACTCATACTTTTGCCACTCATTCCCGTGCAATTCATATGCAAGAATAAAATAAACTGCTTGTAACTCTCTGAAATGTAATATGCAATTTCAAACTTTCCTGACTTTATGCAAGTGGTTCCCTCTGCTAAAAGTGTCCTTTCTCATTCTTCTGGTAAACTACTATTCATTCTTCAAACCCCTGTTTGGGCAGGGAGCACGCCAAGGAGACGAGGATGGCAGCCGTGGGGACAGCCAGGCAGGGGAGTGTGGAGCTGTACTGCCCAGTTGGTGGGTCAGAACTTGGGGCTTACGGAGGACTGGATTAGAGTGTCTGAGATGAAATTCTGCTCCAAGCCGGGAGCCTTCCCTCTCCTCAGACAGAAAGCAAAGAAGTCGGCGTTGGATATCCAACAACCCACTCACTACCTCCACTGGCGTGTTTGCAGGCTTCTCACCTTAATGTGTGTGGGTAGAACTGATGAGGTAACAGATAGCCCCATTCACTGCCCAGCTCAGAGAGGTGGAGACATCCTTGCCTCCCCCCACACGCCTCACGTCCCATGTTTCAGCAGACCTGACCCCTTCTTGCCACTCCCCCACCGCCACCCTCCTCCATGCCTCATCACCCCTTGACTGTCTGCCACTGTCAGAACTTCTAATTGTCTCTCTTCTCCCCACTTGCCCCTACCCTCCATCCTCTGCGAAGCAGCCAAGGCAATCTCTTTAAAACTTAGATCCTGTCACTCACCCCTCAAACCCTCCAGTGGCTTAGAAGCCACTTCCCATCATGTTTAGAAGGCTCAGCAAACCCTTACTGAGCCTCGGAGTCCTCCCTGGTGGTCTGGCCGCTCGCTACTCCTCTGGCTCATTTCTAACCAGGTTTCCATCTGGACAACAGGAAGGAGGTTGACTCTGTGTGACACTGGGCAAGTGGCTTAATGTCTCTGTGCCTCAGTTTCTTCACCTGTAAATGAAGATGGTGATAACACTTTACCAAGCTATTGTAAGATTAGAGGCGTCCTGGGGACAGTCTCAGGCACTCGGCAAGCCCGTGTTCATGTTTGTGTCTTAAACCTTTCAATTTGAAGAAACAAGTGAGTATGAAGAAAGACTAAGGAACGAGAACACAGTTGCAGGTTGTTATCATCGAGTTTTAAACACGTTTTTATGAAGTCTTTAGTTACACACGTGGTGGAATCTCCTTTCACCTGTTAAAGCCAGAGAAACCTGAGAAAGAATTAAAATCTCATGAGTTTTATTGGCATTGTATTGATTGACAGTTTGATTAGATTAAAAGCAATTACAGCCTGTTGAAAACTCAGTTTTGATTTATTAGTCCCTGGCTTCAAACACATTCCCCGTGGAAATCAGTCTTGGCCTCCAAAGGGGCTGGGCCAGAGGCTGACTTGGGTGACTCATGGCAGGGAGGCCGTGCTGGCAGGCGGGGCGGTGGAGGGCCCGGGGGTGGAGGGGGGGCGCTCCTGCCTAGCCGGGTGGCTATAAAGCATGAGGTGCCAGCGCCAGCTGCTGCTGCTCCCGCGTCCTCAGGGCGGACACGCAGCCAGGGCTTTGCTCTAACCTACCTGCTCTGTAGCGGAAAATCCCTCTTCTGCTGGAGCCATTGTTTCCTGGCACGATGCCGTCCCTTCCCAATTCTGACGAGCTGATTTTTTTTGTGAATGGAAGAAAGGTAAGTTTATGATGTGATTAATATGAATTTTGCATACCAGGGATAAAAGTCTACATAACATTTTTCACCTCGACGCCATTTCTTATTTCTTTTTTTTTTGTTAAAGATTGGCACCTGAGCTAACGATTGTTGCCAATCTTCCTTTTTTGTTTTTTTAAAAGATTGGCACCTGGGCTAACAACTGTTGCCCATCTTTTTCTTTTCTTTCTGCTTTATCTCCCCAAACCTTCCCCCCACCCCCCATAGCTGTATATCGTAGCTGCAGGTCCCTCTAGTTGTGGGCTGCGGGACGCTGCGCCTCAACGTGGCCCGTCGAGCGGCGCCATGTCCGCGCCCGGGATCCGAACCCTGGGCTGCTGAGCGCCCGAACCCAACCACTTGGCCACGGAGCCGGCCCCTCTTATTTCTTTAACTTCTCTCTTCCATCTTTTTCAAGTCATTTATAGTGATATGAACTTGGGCATGGGTTGTTTCGGTCAAGGTAGGTGCAAAATTCTTAAATCGTGAGGCCCTTTGCTCGCTCTTTTCTTTTGGAATCCGTAAGGAAGTCTCATTTGCATTTGCCATGTTACAGTGGGAGTGAACGCAGACACAGGCATGAAAAGCCATGTCATCCCCCTTTATTTGGACATTAGCTCTACTGAATCCAGCGATGCTATGTTGACAGACAGCCTAGCACACATCGAGGATGATAACAGCAAAGAGCGATTCCGTTTTGCTTTAATAAATCCCCTCCGGGGACCAATGAGCCTGGAGGCCGCAGCACCTCCGCCAGCTGCTTTGCGGCAATGTCGTGACTGAAGGAGAGGGCTTGCATTCAGATGCGGCGGCGGTGTCGCGACCGAGGCAGACGGCCGGTAGACAGACGCGGCGCCGATCGGCGCTCACGTGGCTGGGGGAGGTTACCATTACCTGGACTGTTGTATCGGGTATATTGACGTCTTTATGGCACCGAGGCGTGTCATCAGGCTGTGTCCCCCCGGTACAGGGGCGGCGGGAGGAAGGTACATGGTCCCGGCACACGCCGTCACCCCCTACCCCGCGTCTTGTTCCGTCTCTGGAAATAATGTCCACAGCCACACAGTCAGGGCGTCCGAGCAAACCTCCCCGTAACGCTTTCCCGCCGCGGCGCCCCCACCTCGGGCCTCTGCTCCCCGAGGGTCTGCGTGGGGGGCGGTGCGCTGGGCTTGGCCGAGAGGACCTTCCGAGCGCTCGGAGGAGACTCAGAAATCGGAGGCAGCGATGAAAAGGGAGGTGGTTTGTGGGTCTTTCGGGGGTGATAAAAATAAAATCGCCTCCAGCGGAAGAATGTCTCCTCTTCCCCGCGTTCGGGGTCGCTGCCCTTCCGGGTGAGGTGGTCCCCGGGTCTCTGATCCCGCGGGACCGCCCCCAGCGGAGGAGCCGCCGGCGGGCGGGTGGAGCTTCCTGCCCTCGGGCGGCTCCGCTCTCTCGGCCGCGACGCCGGGAGCGCGAGGCGAGGGGCGGACGGAGGGTCGGGCTCCGGGCTGCCCTTCCTGCAGACGCCGGGCCTCCGTTTCCCCGGGCGGCGGGGCGGGGCAGGAGAGGCTCCCGTCTCCCGCGCTCCCTGACGACTCCCTGAGGGAATCTCTGGCTACGCGTCCTTAGGACTTTCTGTGGCCGCGAGTTATCTTGGGTCGGTTTGCGAATCTGTGTATCTGTTTCCCCATCTGGGTCCTCTCCAGGTAGCCCTAAGGAAAAACAACCCAGACTGTATAATTATCGTGTATGTTAGAAAGTTTAGAGACGTGAAAGGATGCTTCACAATCTCTTCGAAATTCCTGTGCCCAGGTTTGGAAAGGTTTCTTTTTCTTCCCCCTGTGAAGCCACCACCTGTGGAAAACATGCCCCAAAACGCTGGATGGGATTTCCATCACATGTCGGTGTGAGCTTCCTAAAAGCCTCCTCCCGTTTCACAATGCAGGTCATGGAGAAGAACGCCGACCCGGAAGTGAACCTACTGTTCTACCTGAGGCAAGTCCGTATCCTAACACGTTCCTGCCCCGCGTGTGGCTTGCGGGTAAGCAGCGAGCCGCCCAGACCTGTGAAGACAGCCACCCTGCGTGCGCTCTGGGTAAACTGGCTTGTGTTGGATTTGTGGAGTCTGGTTAAAGTTCAGAGAATGCATCTGAAAGCGGTAGACTCCTGCTTTATTTGTTGTATTTTTCGCCTGAGCGAAACCAAAAGAATCACCCGGTGAAGCACGAGTGTGCGGACTTTAGAAAGAACCTTATGACTTTTGAGCCCCGTGGTGACCTGATGATGCTTTACGTTCAGGAACGTGAAGGTAACAGTGTGCAGCCAGTTGCTGAGGGTGCGTGGTTCAACGGCAGTTGAGTGACTTGTCACCTATATCTTTTCCGAATCTTTATGGGAGAAAACAAGGTTTCACAAACTTATTTCCAAATTGCTAAGTATAGCTGAGGCACCCCCACGCTCCACCCCTTATCTGGACCTTTTCCACCCTGGCTCACCAAGACCTTCTGGAAATCGTCAGAAAGAATTCACTGGGTTGGGCCTGGGGACTTGGTGGTATACGAGACCCTCCTTCTCCAGGATCTTCAGTTCCTTCCCCACTTCTGTCTTTTCGCCTCCCAGCGTACGCACCTAAGCACACAACTTCATTTGTCCCCGTTCCTTCCTTGCCACGCTTATCTAGGGAGTTCGGTGTACCTGAGCCTCGCTCTCACTCCAGATTCTGTCTTTCTCTGTTGAACCTGTGTGGTCTGCTCTCCTAGCCATCATGTTACAACTGCAGCCAGTGTTGTCCCTTCATGTCCCTAATCTACTCACTGTTCCAGGACCTGGGCTCATTGCTGTAAAAACACACAACGCAGAAAGAAACAGGCCAAACCCTCCCTCACTGGTCCCTCTGTCTCCCCTCCCCCAGCTTCAGATCCTCCCTCACTGGTCCCACGGGTTCCCCTCCCCAAGCTCAGGATCCTGAGGTCGGTCAGCACGGCCCATCGCTTCCCTCCCACATCGCTTCTACGTCCCCTACACAGTTCACTGTGCTTTCTCTGCACACCCTAAAATGAAGAAATTCATCTACATCAGGAGCGAGCTGAAAATTCATGGCCTCCCAAGTAAGCACAGCCAGAAGCAGCCCTAGGCAGGCTCACCCAGCCCCCAGGTCCGCATCGCCTGGGCATCCCGCTCTGCCCATTCCTTCCTGGTGCCCAGGATCACAAATAAGTCGTTCTGAGTAAATCAGACTCTCCCGAGACTTCCAGGCCCCAGCCTCTGAGCGCAGAGCCTACAGGGATCCTGGGATGGAGTGAGGGGCTTTACTTGTAACTTGCTTCTCAAGTGGGTGACTCATGAATGTGTGTGGATGGCTGCAGATTTCCTGCCAGAGTCAGCAGCCCACATGCACACACCAGCACCCCGACTTCACTCTTCCCAGGACTCCCGGGGCACCCTCCCAAGCCCTGTTTGCAAATATATATTCATAATTTTATATTTTTTCCTTAAGGTGTGTCTCCAGTGTTACGAAAACTTCAGGCTCCCACCAAACCCCAGTTTGCTGCTGGCATGGGCTTGGCTCAGGTGTCATTCCCAGAATGGGACACAGTTGCACAAGGAGTAAAAGTTGTCTGGAGGTGTCCTCACCTCCCCTCCTCTGTTCCTCTCCTGCCTTGCCAAGGTCACAGCCTCCCACTGAGTCACCCTACCACCCGCTGCCTCTCCCACAGCTGCCCTCTCACTTCTCCTGCACACACCCCCTCCTGGCCCGGTTTTCACCAATCTGATCCTCAGAACCAGCTAATGCACCACAAAGAGGGATTGGCCGCCAGCTACTTGGGTCAAGGAGGGTTTTTAATCTTAATTTGAATCTTAGGTACTGGCCTGGTGGTGCAGTGGTTAAGTGTGCACATTCTGCTTTGGCGGTCCGGGGTTTGCCGGTTCAGATCCCGGGTGTGGACATGACACCACTTGCAAGCCATGCTGTGGCAGGCGTCCCACAGAGAAAGTAGAGGAAGATGGGCACAGATGTTAGCTCAGGGCCAGTCTTCCTCAGCAAAAAGAGGAGGATTGGCAGCAGTTAGCTGAGGGCTAATCTTCCTCAAAAAAAAATTTAATCTTAATCTTTGAGATTTAGTATTTTAATTTTAATCATTTTAATCGTAATCTCCCTGAGATCCTGGCTCTAAGACAAAACTGGGGAAATGGGATGTCTTAGAGACTCCCAAACATTTGTCCTTGTTTTCCCACATAGCCATCACTGACTTCTTACAGTTCTCGAAACAGTTCTTCATTCGGCTAACGAATTTTGCCAAGCACCAGGTGTTCCGATGTAAGCTAGGAGACACAGCCTCTGCCCCGAGTCTAGTGAGGGAGACTGACAGCCAAGAGGCAAGCAGCCAGTGTGATGAGTGCTGTGTTGGGGGCACACAGGCAGGACACTCACGCCAGGCTTGGCGAGGGCTGAGTGGGAGTTTGCTGGGGAAACGGAAGGCTTAGGGTGAAGATGTTGCAGTCAGCAGTACAGGGGGCCAGACGCAAGGGAAGACAGTGCTTTTGAAAGCGCTGAAACTGAGAGAAGTTTGTCCTGATGGAGGTGAAGAGTGGTTGGTGGGAGTAGGAGGACTCCGCGAGAGATGAAAGAGGAGTGAGATCCTTGAGGCAAAGGGTCCGATCTGACCCTGATGTCACGTTCCCTGCCTGGCATGGAGGACACAGGAACTCACTGATGAATGACTAGATCCCAGTGGACATTCCAGGGTCAACTGCACACGTCGGCCACCAGCGTTTGGTGTCAGGGTGACTTCTTCTGGATAAGCTGTAGGCCTGTGTGTCTTGAGGACACTGAGATAGCTCTTCTTCTTAAAGGACCAAAAAATAAACTTCTGATGTATTATTGTTTGTATTTGACCTAGGTAGGGTCGCCAGCTTTAGCATACAAAAATATTGAACCCCCAGTTAAATTTGAACTTGAATGCGTGGGATATAGTTATACTAAAATACAATTCGTTGCTTATGTGAAATTCAGATTTAACTGGCCGTCCTGTATTTTATCTGGCAAGACTACTTAATGACATGTTTAATAAGAAGGATGAGTCGACAGGATATGGAAGCTGCTGTTTGAGTCGTGCACTTCTGCTGGGAGTAGAAGGAGGAGGCATCAGACTAGTTGTCTGGTGACCAGAGGACAAAAGAGCTGGCTGAATCAATTTCTCACCTTTCACTTTGAGGCAATGTTGCTATGTGCGTGACAGGGCTGCTTTAAGGTGTGACAAAGTGAAAAGTGAAAAGGGACCTCCATCTTTGAGCCAGACAGCTCCAGATTCCTTCACTTGGAAATGTCAGGACACCAAAGGCAGAGAGAAAGGGTCTCTTTGCCTTTTCTTCCCTGTTCAGTGGAGCTCTCTACCTAAGGTATTACTGGCAGGACTTTCAGCCCCCTGCCTGAAAGCGGAAAGCTTGACTTGCGTGAACAGGCATGGCTGACTCAGAGGAGGAACAACAGAGCAGAGGAGGGGGTGTGCAGCCCTGGAGCTCTGCAGAGAATGCTCAGCTCTTTACTCCAGGGGTGTCTTGAGCTGGTTTTACCTCTCATGAGCAGCAGCTTCCAAGATGCAATTAGACTTACCCTCCGCCCAAGCCAATTATGACCTCCACCCATGAAATCCTTTTTAAACCTCACCCAGAAAAGGTCCCAAGCAAATGCCAGATTCTTAGAGAATCTAAGGCAGGAGACTTACATTTATTATTTATTTTTTTCTCTGTGAAAATATGCAAGTACCTTATAGGGGAAAGGTACACAGTGGTTGTTGATGTTACTGGTTCAGGAGCTATGGTTGTTAAATTCATATTCTCTAATCCCATGAGCAAGTAAAAGTGTTACATTACTGAACCAGCAAAAGGTAAGCCTCCCAGGGGGATTTTTTTAAGTTTCGCAAACACACCACCTCCCACCACCTCCATAGAGGTAACGTCACTCGAGTCTAGAATCCATTGTCCACAACTCTGAATCCAACAGGCTTTTTCAGAACTCATTTGGATGAAAACCTTCGTCTAACTGGCGCGAGGCTCCTTGTAGTCTTCGTGTGTCCTGCTCAGCGTGGATATCCATATGGTTCACTGCAGAAATAGTGATGGGTTGATTTCAAGGTGCTGCCCTAGCCCCACTTAGGAGCCCTATCTCGTTTCCTTTCTACAGTATGGGAAATTTTGCATTCAGAAATGTCTCTGGCCCGAGGGTTTCAGATAAGCCAGTGTGGGTCTGTAAAAATTTCTTCTCACCTTTCAAGGAGGAGCTCATTTATATGCAAAAAGCAGAGCAATCTCTCTAAGCAAGAAACCTTGGTACAGACTCAAGAAGACCTGTTACTTGTTATTAGTGTCCGAGGGAGGAGAGTGTAAAAAGCAAAGCGGCTGGGCCCCTCTTTTCCTTGACTCCCTTCCTTCCAGTCCATCTCCCAGGCACGAAGTATGGCTGCGGAGGAGGAGGCTGTGGTGCCTGCACCGTCATGGTGTCGAGATACTACCCCAAGACCAAGAAGATCCAGTATCCTTTGTGCTGGCCCGGCCCTGCTCTGAGCACATCTAAGAAGGAGGGGGAGCCTCTTTCTTTTCATGTCACACGCACTCCTCTCTCCAGGGGTCTGTCACGCTCATACTGTCTCCAGACCTGCTCTGCCTGCAGCCTCCTAAACTCCAGGTCTTTCCCATGGACTTTCTTCCCATCAGAGGATATCTGTCTTGTGTGCCAGCATCTCAGCGCCATGCTCACTATTGCTGTACAAACACTTCCTTTGCTTTTGAGAGGGAGATTCAGAGTCGGGGGGCAAGGGGCGTCAGGCAAGATTGGCTTAAATGCAAAGAAGTGACATATCATCCTGGCAGATTTTAGCTCTTCGCCCTGCACTAGGAGTTTGCCTGGGAGGGCTGAATGAGATCCCAAATCATGCATCATGATTGAGCCAGCATCACCTTGACCTAAAATGTAAATTTGCTCGCTGGTTGAATGTGGTGGTGAAGGAAGACTTGTCTGGCATGATCCCCAGTTTTCGTGCTAGGTCACCGAGTGGTGCCTGTCACAAATTAGGGAAGGTGGAAGAGGAGATGCAGGGGAGGGACGTGGGTAAGCTGAGCTTCGGAGCCTTGGCATGTGGGGTGATTAGGGGGCACGAGAATGACTGTCCACAGGCATCTAGATAGACAAGTCGTTACTCAAAGAAGAGCTCTCATCCAGAACTATAATGGATTGGAAGTTATGAACATAAATAGTAATGGCAATGATCGTAAAAGTAGTTAACATTTATTGATGCTTATTGTGTGGCAGAGACTGTGCAGTGGCTTACGGACATTGTCACATTTCTTTCCCAAACAACTGTGAGCTAGACATCTCTATCACTCACTTTAGAAGTGAAGAAGTCGAGGCAAAAAGAGTTAAATGACTTGTTCAAGGTCATGTGGGCCCCTTAGTGGTGCAGGCAGCTTTTCAGCCCTGGCCATCTGGAAGGTGGCAGGAAGTAACTGTAGGAGAGCTTCTAAGTTCTGGACACTGCAGAACAACAGGGAAATGGGCAAAGAAAGACACCCCCACCAAGGAGACTGAGGAGCAGCCAGAGTTGAGGGAGGAACATCCAAAGGAGAAAGTTGCAAGAAGGAAGGGGTGGTCAATAGCATGAAACACCAGGGAGTGGCCAGCGCCGATAGATTGCCCCCAGAGCAACGTCAGCAGAGAGATGGGGCTGGAAGGCGAGGTGCAGGAGTGACTGGAAGGCCAGGAAGTGGTGGACAGCTCTCGAACCTGACTAAGAAGGGAAAGAAAGATGGGCCAGTAGCTGGAGAGAGACATTGGTTTGGGGATTTTTTTTTTTTTTTAGCTCAGCAAACACTTGAATTCATTTATAAATTCAAGGGAATTTAAAGAAATGAGGCCCTACAAAGGAAGAGGTTAGGAGGACATTGATGAAAGAATAAGTCCCTGAACAGATGGGATCCAGAGCACAGGGGTGGAGGAGGAGGAAGGATTCCTTGCCCTCTGCGCCTGGAATGGAGGCGAGACTGACTGCAGTTCCAGGTGAGTCATGGAGGGCTGGGGAGTGGAAGGAGCTCCTGCCTCTATTTCCTGCATGAGGCAAAGTGTGAGAGCGAGGAGGGCACTGCGCGCTGGGGGAGTTGAGAGAAAAGACAGAGGGAGACAAGACTAAGAGGAAGTTCTTAACAGGGGGAATTGCAGGACCACGACAACCAAAAATACATCTGTTGCACAACGAACCTGGGGTCCACCCTTGCTCTGTACACCCAGCACTCTTCCAGGGTCCCTAGCTAGTCTGCTGGGTGGCTTCCGAACACCTTTGAACAAAGGGCTGGTGGAGCCAAGAGCAGCTCTCTATCTTGTCTTGAGAAGAGCAGCATTCATACCCTCAGCCTGGTAGGACAGTAAAGTAAACATTCCATGGGAAAGGGACCATTTCCCATGCCTGAAAAGAGAGTAGGCCTTAGCTTGGGTGGGAATAAAGAAGCCAACTTGGACTAATTAAGTCTGGGTGCCATTCCAAACCGATGAGATGAGAATCTGCTACTAACCACGTCTGCCCTGTCATTGATGCAGACTCCAGCGTGGGAGAGATGGCCAAGACAGGGGCATAAACCAGTGGCTTCCAAACTTGGCCAGACATTGGAATCAGCTGAGGAGCTTTGAAAATTGATGAATTGATCTCACCCCAGAGATTCTGATTTAGTTGGGCTAGTGTGCAAGCAGAGAATCTGTATTTTTAAAAGCTTTGAAGAGTTGAGACTCACTGGGCCAATTGCCCCATGGTGGTTTACGTAAGTCAATATATCATCGTATGTGAGTAAAAGTCTTCCTTTCCCTAGAATGTGAAAAAAATGGGGGATGAGGGTCTCTTGGAGGTCTCACACAAAGCTCTTCATGAATCTCCTTTTCCATTTATCTCTACTGTTCATCATCCATTTGTAAGTCCTTCCTTGGACAAATCCAGAAATGTATGGTGTTATATCTAGTGTTCTCTGTATTCTGGGGGAGATACAGTCTTATGACTCTCCTAGGCTGAAATAACTCCCCAAATTATGTTACCCCCTCCCTGTGATGACAACGTGTTCTCTTTAAATAATTCCACCACAGCCATTATCCAGTTACAGCGTGCCTCGTGCCCATCTGCTCTCTGTATGGGGCTGCTGTCACCACGGTGGAAGGTGTGGGAAGTATCAAAACCAGGATTCATCCCGTGCAGGTGAGAAGACGATGTGATGGAACCAGATGGTGGAATAGGCATCCCACGTGGTCCAATGGACTCCATGTGGGTCACCAACTTTGAAATCCTTTATGCTTTTAAATTCTTATCTTGTGAGATTCAGTGATTCATAGCTAGGGATCTTTTCAGAGATTGGTATATAAAGCAAAATTCCTTCACTGATTTTAATATATCTTAAACCCAAGAACTTCAATATGTATTCACTGATTTTAATCTGTCTTAACTTCTCAGCCCCATCCTTGCCCTGAACTAAAACAAGGACAATCCAATTTGACAAGAGAAGACAATGAGATAGGAAACCAGAAGTTTATAGAAGATGCTAGTTGCCCACAACATTTCAAAATTACTGAAGTCCGGGAGAGAGGCGAATTACGTGTACAAGTGCTCCCCAAATGTCTCACGAGTGACCCTATACCAGGCTAAACAAAAGACAGCTAAAATGACACTGCAGCTACTGAAGTTTAGAGAACTTTATAAAGGAATGGTAATGTTGTTTTTATATATACTAGAAAAGGAACTTCTGCAGAGGTTAAGTTTTAAAGCAATATGTAGAAAGAAGATTATGAGTAGCCTTGTTTTCCCTTGAAAGTCCTCCTCTTAGAAGATTGGGTTTGGAACATGGAGGCGAAGAGTTTCCTCTGACAGTGTGTTGCCAGTGATGGCACTTGGTGATGCTGCATTTCTTTCAGCCAAAAACTTACTGACTTTTTGATCTTAGTAAGATCTCACCCCACGCTTGGCTCGTCACCTTACTAATATAGAAGCATACAACGCTGCGGCTTGTCCGATTCCTCTCATACCTTGATGGGACTGATGCTGATTTGTTCAGCGGTGCCCTGGAGCACGCTCATGCTGACTTGCAAGAGCCAACTGTCAAATTTTCAGGTCTCTTGCTAGCCAGTCTTTAAACACAGCCTTTATTAATAATTAAACTATACAAACTTAAAATTGAAAAAATAATGTTAAAAACACAATTAGTAAATATCAACACTCATCACTTCCTAATTATTTTACTACATTTTACTATTACCTACGCTCTTGAGGTTATTTACGTCCTTTGCATGTACATGGTGGAAATACCGTATAACGTATGCCACTGCGCATCTCTCCCCAGATCTGCATTCAGTGACGTCACGTTGGAAGCTTGATATCAGGCATGATGGAAGTTTTTATGCTACTAAATTGGTAGAAGCTACAAATCAGGGCTTGTTTCCCCAGAGATCCAAGATCAAAACTCGTTAAATGTTTACCAGCACATTTACAGCCAGGTTGATATGCCACATCTGAAACAACTTGCCGTCTGATAATAAAGGCAACACAGCCCCGTTTCCTTCTGGCATCCCAGCCATGTCTGTCCTTTCAGTGGAGCTGCAGATGAAGTGTTTGGCTTTCATCTTAGGGGTCACGCTGTTTGAAAAATGTTTATTTGAAATCCTTTGAATCACACTCAAGCCAGCCAGTTGAGCACCCTGTGAGAGACACATGTGACACTAGGGGCCCAGAGAGTCATGTTCCATCTGTAGCTTCATGCATGGGGTCTTCACAGAGAGTGGACAAAGTAAATTGACATTTCTCAGTCTCTTCTTTATTGTTTCGTTGTTGTGTTTAAGTGCATAAAGTTGAATGTGCATAAAGTAAATTGATGAACAGCACTACTATTTATTACTATTTATTTGATAGAACACTACTAAAAACACTTTACAATTTTCAAAGCATTTCTATAGGTTTTTGTCATTTAATCCATCAAAAATTCTATAATACGGATGGAGAAAAGGATAAAAATTGCTTGTCAGAGACTGCTAAATGATTTGCATAGGATCATTCATTTATTCTCCCACCATCCTGTAAAGTAGATACTATTAGTATCCTCATTTTATAGATGAAGAGAAGGCAAGGTCACACAACTAATGAGTTATAGCGAGGACCAAAACTCAGACGAGTGGCACTCCAAAGCCTTTCACGTGTTTCCTAAACAACACTTCCTCCGTCAGAGACAAACAGTCTGGAGAGTAAAGTGACTTAATTAATACCTGCCATTAGGCGTCTCTTGAAGGCCAAAAAAAGTGATTTCAAGAAATAGAAATATGTTTCTTCCAGAGCGACATCTTTTACCCTCCAGCTATTTCTAGAAAACTAACTATATGAGCTTCACTCCTTTCTGGTGGCCCAGGTTGGGAAACAAGAGGTTTAAAGCATAATGGGCCGTTTCCTCCCAGGAAAGACTTGCGAAGTGTCATGGCACGCAGTGTGGCTTCTGCAGCCCAGGGATGGTGATGTCCATCTACACGCTGCTGAGGACCCACCCGGAGCCGACCCCTGAGCAGATCACCGAAGCTCTTGGAGGTGAGCCTTCCCGGCCAGCTGCAGGTAGGGCCTGGCGTGGAAAGCGCCCAAGCAACCGGAGAAGGAGGGGGCAGCCCAGCCCGGGGAGAGAAGCGGTGGCACCAGTGCCGGGGTTCTAGGCACCTGGCCGACATGTCGGCCTCTCAGCACCTCCCTGGGCCCGAGTCCTCTCCAGGAGGGGCTGCCTTCATTCTGGCTGCAGCGACGGCAAGAACTGGGGCAACACTGGTTTCATGACAAACCGCTCTCTTAACAGAGCCCGTCATCCCTCTGCAAAGGCCTTCAGAGGGGCTGTTTCCGACACTTTTCATACAGTCTTTTCCAAATGTGGAAGTTTAGGTAGTGTGGAAGAATGAGATTTTGCTGTTTGTTTTTAAATCAATCTGTTAGAATCATTTATCAACTTTACTTACTCAAATTAATTTTACCATGAGAATAACCTTTGAGATACTTTACATTTTATGTGGTGGTTTGGGTTCATCAGAAGATCAAGGAGGTCATAGATAGCAATTATCACAAATAAGCTAGTGAGTGGTTCAATCTCCTATGACAAAAGAGCTATAAAATTTAAGCGAACAAGCACATTTTCTACCCCCAAAAATGCGTGTTAATAAACGTAGTTTTGTGTAACAAAGATACATAGTTCCAATGTAGCTGGTCACTAATTCTTAGAAGAAAGCTGTGAAAGCAAACCTCTGAATATTATAAGAAAGTTGTTTGCCTCTTTCAATAAACAGACAGAAATTCAGTTTTATGATGAAAAGATGGAGAATAAAGCAAAGTAAAAATTCAACTTTAGTTTTATGGTAACTGGTGTGTAAACCTTCTGTAATATTTTCCCTTATGTCTCAACAACTTCTTCACTCAGAATTTTTCAGTTTCTCGTTAAGTGCTACCACAACTTTGGCCTGTGGTTTCAATTATAATTTTAACCAAACCTGTGCGGATTTGAACAGTAATCTTTGTTCAATGACGGAATCCTCACCAGTAAGGTATTTAGAGCTTTGAAAAGCAGAGATCTCGTGGTGTGCATTACTTTCTTTTGTTCATTCGAATACGCACAGGCGGTCCTACAGAGATGGAGGATTTCCCCAGATGCTGTGCCTGTGGCTCACATCATGACCACCAGGAGATCAGGTTGTCAAGTTTGGCCAAACTGCTGCAGTAGATGGCCTGATTCTAGAAGTGACGGATGGAGAGTGTATTGTGATTCACGATCCATTTACTTGAGCTCTTTCTAGAATTATAAATGCTAGCCACACTGATAACTTTCATGTTCATATTTTAAGAAAACAATGATATAAAATAAAATTTAAAGAAACGCGATTAGGTATGGCACATGCCTTCTAACATGGCCAGCTGGTATAAATCACCACTTCAATTCATCTTGTCTTTCCCTTCAAGGCTAAGGAAATACAGTTTTTGAATTTGCATCTTTTCTTCCCTTAGAATCAGAGGAATCTCTGTAACAGGTGCTGTTAGCTTTCCGTCGGTGGGCCTTTAGTGGGGCTTCTAGACTTGTCACTGATCACGCGGCCGAGAACAGAAGCAAAACAGAAAATCGTGTGACACCAGCCGCCTCTAGCCTTTAATGTCTGCTTCCAGTTTATCAGAGAGAAGGTGTCCGCTGCCTCGTAAATACTTCTGTTTCACCCCGTGCACTTACGTTCCGGACATTTCAGCTCCTTTCCTCCAAAGAGAGGTTCTTAATTCACACACTTCTATATTCTTTCCTCTTAGCGAAAGGAAAGCTAGGTTATGGAGTCTGAATCCATTCTTGTACATGCCGTTTCTTCCTAAGCTATTCTCATTCTAATAAAAAAGGGAGCATACCTGGTACCCACGTTGGCACGTGACTTACCGGCATCTGGTGTCCACACTTCACTTTACTTCTAGGTGTTTAAACCTGCCCAATGCGCACGTCTACACTGCTTCGGAAATTTTTTAGCTATATTTGGACATAATGATTTTACATTTATTTCTTAGTATAGAAATAATGCATTCCTATGATGAAAAATGCACAAAAATATTAAGAGATAAGGAAAAAACTCATGCATATTTCTGCCACCAGGAAGCAGCCACAATTAGACACTTCTGTTTTCTTTCAGTCTTTTCTAGGCATTGTTCTTGTTTGCTTATTTTAAATCCTTGTGACTATTATATATACAATTTTAACAGTGTCACATAAGAATTTTCCAATGCTATTAAAAACTTCTTCATAAATATCCTTTATACTGGCTGAAAAGTTGGATATGTTTTTTAAAAAGATAGTGGTTTCCACACCTTTGCCACTATGCTTTGGAAATGTTGATTGATTAAAATGATACCAGGTACTTTTAGAACGCCTACTCTCCTGTACTTGGAGGGTTCAAGAACATCTAAGACAATCCTGGCCTTCTCCAGGAACTTAAGATCCAGTGAGGGAGATAAGGCATGTCTATAAATGCCCCTACCCCAGCTGATGATGGGCCTGCAGAAGGATCCAGACGGTGAGAGGCACAGCTCTGGCTGGGTGTTAGAGCAGACCCCATGGAGAAGCAGGGCTGAGGCCCTGAAAAATGGGCACACTTTCCCTAGGAGGACGTTTGAGGGAGAAGAGACTACATGAGAAAAGCGGAACAGAGGGCCCATGCGAGATGTTATGGGGGCTGCAGTTGACATGAGTTAAGGCAGGAGTGGGAAAAAGGCAGGAAGAGTTGATTGGGAAAAACTATGGCCATATTTGTGATGTTTCAGGGAGAAAATGTAATCATGGATTTATTTTTGAAGAACATCTCTGTTCCCAAGAGTCATTTTGCTGGTTTGGGAAACAAAAGGAATCTAATTATTAATATAGCTAGCCATTCCACTGAACACATGAAGCACAAATATGCAATGTATTTCTACATCATTCCTTAAAAGTTGATCTCTTCTGAATTAGGTAATTTGTGCCGCTGTACTGGATACCGACCAATTGTAGAAAGTGGGAAAACTTTCTGTGTGGTAAGTTAAATAAAATTCTTTTTTCAGTTGATTTAATGTATTAATAAGCCTTTGCATAAAATCATCTATTGATTTCTATCAGCTCTAAAGTAACCCCGTTTTGGACTTTCTAACCACTGAAAGTTGTTGAATGCCACTGTCGGTATTTTTTAATAAACCTTTAGCAACTAACTTTTTTATAGCCTTAAATTAGGCACTTTCCTAAGAAGTAAAGTATATGATCCATGACATCAAGAAATGCAAACTCCAAGAAAATGAAATCTAGCCCAAGAAACAGTAAAAGCATAATTAAAAAGCAAGATATTAAAAGCTCAATATATCCTCTATACCAGGTCTACGAGTTTTGAAAGAACATGAATTAAAGAGCGTTAATAAGCAGGAAGGGAAGACACAGAGGAGACTTATTTGAGAACAGGAATTGTGAGCAAGGTCTTAAAGGAAGTGATAGAAATGGATGGGTGAGGAGAGGCCAGTAGAAAATTCCACTTAAGAAAATGCGTGGAAGTAGGGAAAAGAAAGGTGTTCAAGGTTCAGCTAAGAAACTGATGTGGCTGAAGCATGACAGAGTAAAAAGATATTATTTTGGGCTAAGGCATTTAGACTTAAAGCTGATAACCAATCTATGGTCATTGTCTGTTCTCAAGATAGGAGTAACACGAGAACAGTATTTCAAAAGGGAAATTCTTGGCCCCTGCCTGTGAGAAGGAGAAGCCTGGAGAGACATGTTGGGGATGAAGGCATGGACTAGTGCAGTATCC
>NW_025793810.1:95140-153911 GCF_021613505.1 Equus quagga | reverse complement strand
AAAGGTAATTCTTTGGAAAGGGATTGCCAGAATCATAACCTCCCAACAATAAAGGATGCAGTGAGAAAGAAAGCCAAGTTGGCTTTCAAAGTTGTGAGGTCAAGGAATCATCAGAGAGGATGAAGGAGGTAGGAAAAGAATGATTTTGTGTATGCCAGGAGGGGTAGTTTTGAGATATGTTAAGTTTTCAGCACACTAAATGTCAAGAGAAGATATATTTTCAACAAGGTTTCAGGTAGAGTGTTTTTCCAGCACCCATTTTTTTATGGCAAAAATTAATTTTATATAACTTTGGTTGACCAAAATCAATTCAAGTTAATTCCAAATGCCAAAGTCTTAGGGAAAAACATCTGCTTTTAGGCCAGTAGTGAAGTATTTCAAAAAGCTTTACAAACTACAGAATAGTTTATTTTGAATCCTGAATAAGATACTCTTTATGTTGAAGCATATGAATGGCCGATATCCCACCATTTTTGATCCACAAAAACAGTGATTCCATGTGATTTAACCTAATACGATATGATTATTTTCCTGGAGATAAAACGTATGCAAAGATGGATCTTTCTGTCTCGCTCATTCTGGGTCCCCACATGCAGCCACTTGTAGTTGGTTCCGTGTTGTGTGTACCGTTGTCACAAATCCGAATTCCTTAGGAACCCTGTAGAAAACTGCCTTATAAGTACAGACATCAGTGGCCACTTCTACAGCACTTCCTATGTGTCAGATACGGCACGTGCGTTTTTCATATTTGAATCTAACAAACCTGTTTGGGATGGGTTTTATCTTCCTAATTGAACAAGTCAACCCAGGTAGTATGTACCACAGCAGAAATCAAAACCCGAGTCCCCTTGACTCCATGTGTGAAGTCGAACCACAGGTCTTCAAACCGCCACAGCCCCGCAGGCTTCGTCTGCACGTGAAAAGGGCAAACAAGGGTGAAAGAAGTAGTCTGAGAATTGCAGTAACTGACCGGTGAATTCAGTTCTACCCAAAACACTGCTTTGGGTCTGTATGAAATCTCCTGAAAATGAAGGTAAAATGGTTTGGGACTTGAATCATCCAAATAATTCAGAATAGCTCCAATATCATCCAACTAAACTTGGATTTTCAGTGTATTTATATTTGTGCATAGAAAGTCTTAAAGGCACTTTGTCTTCCAGGCCTTCGTTACAGATGCACACCGTCTCACCTTTAGGATAATGAAGAGCCATCTTCTTTGGTTTTTTTCCACCTTATAACCCTACTCCATTGACTTCACTTCTAGTTGCGAGCCTTAGCTGGCTGGCCCCACCCTCCTCTAGCCCCCTTTGTCTTCCCTTGAGACTTGAGTGACACCATCAACGTGACCTTATCGTGAGCACGGTTGCACGCTCCTGTAATTTCCCCTAATTGCTGAGTGCTGGAACAGCTTGATCTCCACCCCATCCATCCCAGAGTCCTGGAGGGCAAGGATGCGCTCTCTTACTTCTCCCTCGGCTCCCGTGGGGCCTGGCACTCTGGAACTCAGGTTGGTGTCTAAAGAATCGACCGGTGAATTTGTTTTAAACTTCCTTACTTCCTAAGGAATCAACTGTTTGCCAAGTGAAAGGATCAGGAAGCTGTTGCATGGAGCAAGACGAGAGGCCTTTCGTGACTAGACAGGAAAAAGTAAGTGTCTGGTGTTCCACTTCAGTTGGGATTAACTGAGAAATACTCACATAAATCCAAATTTATCCAAGTTTTCTATTCTTTTCAGTAAGTAAAGTGCAAAGTAAGTGAATTCAGGGCATAAACAGCTTAAAAATTGCTCCTCACATTAGGGAGCCCGTAACTGTCACGAGGCCGGTCACCACAGAAGGCTGTTTTTCTCCTGAAACTTTACAACTTTCTGTGCCTTAATCTCGGGTTACCCCACATGCACACACACAAGCACAAGTACATGCACACACACACAAGCGCACACACACAGGCACACAAGCTGTAGGGGGATGGAAGCAGTGGTGCATCTTCATGCTCAGGGCAAGGAAATATCGGCAAATAGTACCTGAGACCCAGCACAGGAGTTTAAAAGCCAATTTCTGACACCAAAGGAGGAAGCCCAGAGTACGGTGAATCTGCAGGGGAGACCATCCCGGCCCTCTGAGGGCTGAAGAACTCCCCTCGGGGCGCCCTGTGGCTCTGGCACCGCCATTTTGTGTCCCGGTGTCCGAGGGACAGACGTGGCTCTGAAGTCCCGCACTTAGAGACTCCCGTCCGTCTCCCGGTAACTCTGAAGTTCCATTGTGTTTTGTTTTGTTTTCTTGAGATGTGTACCAAACTGTATGATGAAGCCGAATTCCAGCCCTTGGATCCGTCCCAGGAACCTATATTTCCTCCTGAACTGATAGTAAGATACTTCCCTTTTGTTGTCTCTTATGATGATGTGGTTTCAGCCTTTTTGTATTACGCAATGGAATTACTGAGTTTTAGACATTAAAAGTTGGAAGTGTGTCCAATATGATCATGGGAAAATAACCCATTTTTAGGGACTTGTTCACGTCCACTATAAATACTGTGGAGCAGACAGCTTAGAAGAGGGGTGTTGCCAGGAGCTCTGAGACACTTTGGTTCAAGCTCCTCAGTTGAAGATACTGAGCTCAGAGAGTGCAGGTGACTTACCCAAGGTCACACAGCTATACTGTGAGATACGTTAAAGGTGTTTTGTAAAACTGGTAAAGTAAAATTCAAATGATACTTATTATAATGAAATTACACTACTCTTGCAATTAACTTCTCTGATTTCAACTTAGTGGGAAGATAGAGCGAGAGAATAATATAAATAGTGTGGTGTGCCTGTCACTCTGTTCCATGACTATGCCCTGTAGAGAGCATGAGGATGAGGGACATGATTCCACTGGCTTCTCAGAGGGCGTCAGTCCCCACGCACCCCTCAGACTGTGAGAACCTGGACACACCTGGTATTTAAAGATTATATGTGTAGATACAGATATATACGTAGGTATATAAGTATGCATGTATATTACAGACGTGTAAAAACATCCATTTACACTCTACCTGGTGAATAATTTAAGGAATTTTTCTCAAGGATAATTTTGGCTCTGAACAATTTTTGTCCTACAAAAAACCTAATCCCAAGATGGGGCTCCTCTGAGTTGCTGTTGGGCAGAGGGAGAACGAGCAGCCTGCCTCTTTGACTCCAGGCTAAGCCGCTGCCGCAGTGCCGGCACCTCCTCTTCATACTCCCTCCACCCGTGTAGGTCGAGTTCGCCCTGCTCCACCACCAGCTGATGGACAGACACCTGTCGTGATGTTTATCAGCGGTGCCCACCCAGATGCTATCAATGTAGGTGGTATAATGTAATTTCATCATCATAAGTATCATTTGATTTTTACTTTACCAGTTTTACAAAATGCCTTTAACATGTCTCACAGTGCAGCTGTGTGATGTTGGGTAAGTCCCCTGCACTCTCTGAGCTCAAAGAAGGCCACCCTTTCCTGATCCCTAGAAGCTGTGGCACCTCAGAAAGCTCAAATGATGAGCAGCCCATCTGGACCCCCAGGGCAGCGGATATGCTCGTGGCTTGTGGTTCACGAGCCTCACCTCAAAGCTTGTCGGCTTTGCTTCTCTGCAGAGAATGGCAGAAGACCCAAACAAGAGGAGGCTGGCGTTCCACGGGGAAAGGACCACCTGGCTCACCCCCGTGACCCTGGACGACCTTCTGGATTTGAAAACCCAGTTCCCCAAAGCGCCCCTCGTCATGGGGAACACCACAGTGGGTGGGTGGGTTAAGCACGTTCTGTGGTCTGGATTAGGTAACGGGAACACATGCGTCTCTGTTAAACTCTTTGTACACACAGTTTCTTTTTATTTCTTGAGACCTGGGGACCTTTAGAATGCTTTGTTGTTTTCTTTTGCAAATAAGTCATGTGCAGCACAATTTTTACCCTGGATTACCAGTAAGTGAGATCTGTTAGCACCCATTGTCTTCCTTTTCTAATTGCTTTCAATATTTTCCTACTTAAGGGCCCAGCATGAAATTCAGAGATGAATTCCATCCAGTTTTCATATCTCCACTCTGGCTTCCAGAACTACATTTTGTGGACACCACAGATGAGGGTAAGCACCTTCCTTTTCAAATAAGATGTAACTATTGGCTGTTGGTGAGCTGTTAATAATCAATTACATGCACTGGGCTAATTTGAGCGTGTGACCTCATTTATTCATTCAAAAATAGTTATTGTGTCCCTACTATGTGTCCTTGAGGAACTTTTTCAAACTGACCCACTCAGCCGCCTCACTGAATGTTACAATGTCCCAGGAGGCACAGTGGCGGGAAGATGTCATGCAGCCCCGCCAGCCACGGAGGGACAGACTGAATAAGACGACTTAAGACACAGGCTGGCCGGTAGGAGAGGTTCTTGCCAGACATTACTCCATACTTCACGAATTTTCTCATGGCTCGTCCTGTGTCCACGGACATTCACCAAAAAAAAAAAAAACCTTGGCCACAAGATTTGAAAAGTTAAATGTGAATAGCAACTCTATTTATTTTTACGCTCTGTTCGCAATTCAGCAAGAAGTGCTTCCGCATCTCGTTTCTTTTGATCCTCGTGACGACCTGGGAGGGAGACATAGCAGGAAGCCTTGGTCTCTCCATTCTCCTAGAGAAGACGCAGAATCAAAGGGCTTATGCTACTTCCTAAACGTCACACAGCTAACACACGGCAAGTCAGGACTGGATCCTGGGTCTTCCTACTCCTGCTCAAGGACTCCTTCCACGGACTGCGGCGAACAAGGCTGCCTGAGGAACACAGCCCACCGTCCGCTACCCAAACCCAGCATTTGAATGGACAACAGGTTATGGGAGCCAAAACTGGGACATAAAATAGGGTTCTCCCTGATGAGTAAACAGAAATCAAATGGAAAATTAGCTGCTTCCCCTCTGACCTGCCAATCTTCCGTCAGTCTGCCTGTTCATTTTTCACCTGTTGGAAAGTCCGTGTCAACGGCCTCACAAGCAGAGAAGGAGGGAGGGGAGGCCAGGCTGGTCCAGGAGAGGCCTGGAAGCGAGGTGTGGAGGTCCTTGGTTAGGGCGAGGTGTGAGCACAGACTAGGGAGGCGGAGCCTGTAGAACTGTGTGGATGCCACTCAGCCTTTTCATTATTGCCTCTCTAAGGAGCCAGAGACGTTTTCTCTCTAACCATCCCTGCAGGAAATGTAAGCACCACAGATAGAACACATATCTGTTTTTGTACAGTGTGCGGATCAGAGCTTTATGTATAAACAGAGTGAGATTTTTTTCACCCCCTTGAGTGTGGTCCCGCCCCCATCGGGAAGGCGTGAACCAGATGGCAGTGCTGCTCACAGCGTGCCCTGCCCGCACAGCGGCAGGTAGAACGGGTCCCAGGGCCAGGCAGCGTCTGTCCACTTGGGCTGATAAGGGAGCAATGGGAAGAGATGTCTGTGGACGAGGGCAAGCAGGCCATGCAGATTCAAAGGTCAATTCCCAGTTAAGCTTAGTGAGCTTTTACAAGTCCTACAGAACCTGGGCTGGAATTTTCATAGTTGATCAATATATTCAGGAAAACTCTAAATTGGGAGTAAACCAAGCCATGAATTTCAGACATCTGTGGTTGATATGTCCTAAAATATGACGGTATACATGACTGAGAAAAGGAGTTGAGTACTTAATATTTGGGAATAAAGCAAATGGCCAGAAATATCTTTATCTTTGGTCTTTGTTATTCTCAGTTAACATGAAAAGAGAAGACATATCTGAAAGATTGTTTGCATGCAGCCGATGCCTCTGGTTACAGTTCTCTTTAAGTTCATGTTCCACTGCCTTCTTCTCAGGGGTGACAATAGGTGCAGGATACAGCCTGGCCCAGTTGAACGATGCCTTACGCTTCATTGTTTCGGAGCAACCGAAGGAGAAGACGAGGACGCACCGCGCTCTCCTGAGGCATCTCAGGACGCTGGCCGGGGCCCAGATTAGGAACATGGCGGTACGTCCCCTGGTTCTCCGCAGTTAGCCACAGTCAAGCACAGTCCTACCGTTCTGTCACTTCGCAAACATTACCCTGAAGAGGAATCCCAAGTCAGTGTCAAACAAGCCTCTACCATGAGTGTGACTGGGTGCGTATGTGCCCCAAGTGAGAGGTGTCGCGTTATGGGTATGTGTGTGTCCAAGGTGAGAAGTGGCGTATTGTACCACGAGATTACCGTACTAGAGTCCAAAGATGCCCCAACTCTCCCAGCCTGTCCCCTGTGAGTGGTGTGATCCTGGAGAAGCCGCTTGACCTCTTTAAGCCACTGTTTCTTCATTTTAAAAATTAAGGTTCAACTAAATGGACTGTCTCTAAGATCCTGTCCAGCTCTGACAGTCTGTGAAACGTGTCTCATCCAAGGTGTAGTAAACACGAGCCTGCGGTCCCCACAGACTGCATAAAGACTCTTTCATGGCTGGTTCTCCTCTCAGACCTTTGCCCTGAGGTCGGTTTCTAAACATGTGTGTCCCACATGTGTCTTCTTGGATGTCCCCAGTTAGCTATTTATTATTATTACTCAAGATCTAAGAGTAACTGGTTTGAGCCACTGCCCATTCCACAGGTGATGGGCGGTTTGGCAGAATTTTGTAGGGGATGTTTCTCCTCATTTTCCCTGACCCTATTTCTACTGATTCTCAAAATCCGCCATATGTTTTCAGCTCCTGCCTCTTCTGCCCCTTTTCCTGGACCACACGGTTCCTCTGGACATCACCTTGCCCCCTAAGTCCCCTCAAAGGTCCTCGTTCAGGGCTGTGTCTGAAGCGGCTTTGCAGTTGGGTCAGGGCACCAGAGAGGCATTCCGCTGCACAGCAGCAGCACAGCAGACGTCTTGAGTGTGATGCTCCACGTCCCGCCTCGTTAGACTTTCTCAGGCTCAGGTCTCTACCTTCCCCCGTGTCATCAGAGACTCACAGTAGGATCAGTTCTTGAAGAAATTTTCCTTCTCACCGCACACGGAAAAGGAGGATTTTCTCAAGCAACAAGTTTAGACTGTGGTCCTGGGTGGGGATTTTGCACGATATGTTGTCTCAATCTATTTAGCCCCCAAAACTCTGCGAGATCTTTCTGTGAGGCAAAGAAGAGAATTAAAAACTTACACAAGATCCTTATATACATAATTCCTTAGTTGTCAAATAACTAAGTGTAGCTTAAAAGATATCATCTTTTTAATTCAGACTTTAGGAGGACATGTGGTGAGCAGACCTAATTATTCTGACCTAAATCCCATTTTAGCCGCAGGAAATGCTACCATCAATGTGATATCTAAAGGTAAGAGACGAAGCTCTGGGCATCTGTTTTATAATTGTCACTGTGCGTTGTGTAGCTCTTTCCACAAACCCAAGTGTGTCTGACTTGAACTAGGAGCCCAGGTGTCTCTAACTTAGACCCCCGAATATATGTGGGCTATATATCTACATGACCTCAACGTGGGGATGAACCTGGGTCATTACCTGTTCTTCAGATGCTCTGTGTCCTTGTAGATCAGATAAGTTACTGTACCTGACAATTTTTCTTAACTATTTGGCCTCATTTATGCACAGTCCAAACTGTGGTATCGAAGCATTTAAAGAAAACATTAATGAGATGTATCTTTGTGGTTTTCAAGTTATTGGCATATTTCCTTTCATAGTTTCATAAGGATGGAAATTTTTCTAATAGGGCTTTTCATTTTAAGCAAAATCAAGTTTGTGGGGCATATTACTCATTACTTCTCTCTTTATTCAAAGACATCTTGAGCTTTGCCAAGAGAAAATGATTTAAACTTAAGGAAATAACAAATGCATATTATTCATAGGGCTACTGATATAAGACACGCTCTCTTGGATTAAAATCACATTTAAAAAAATGTGGTGGGGGCAGGCCTTGTGGCATAGTGGTTGGGTTTGAGTGCTCCATTTCAGCGGCCTGGGCTTTGTAGGTTCTGATCCTGGGTGGCGACCTACACACAGCTCATCAAGCCATGCTGTGGCAGCACGCCATATACAAAGTGGAGGAAGATTGGCATGGATGATAGCTCAGGGACAATGTTCTTCAAGCAAAAAGAAGAAGATTGGCAACAGATGTTATCTCAGGGCCAATCTTCCTCACCAAAAAAAAAAAATATATATATATATATACACACACACACACACACACACACACATACATACATATATGTATGGTGGATCAAATAAGAGAGTATGGTAAATGTTTGGGGAAAAAATCCTATATATCAGACATCCCACCTCTGCCACTAGGGCCACCTCTCGTACTCTGGATGGGTCACTTAACCCCTCTGGATCTCAGTTTTCCCATTTGTGAAACACATTGTAGCCCTGGTACCCATTTCCTCTTTGCGAACCTACTTTGTACTGAGTTGTTTCCAAATAGCTTTAAAGTTCTTCACGGCCAGCAATCGTGAGTGGTGTCTAGTGGGCACTAAGAACCAGAAAAGACTTTTCAGCTTCTGCAGTCCAATCCTGTGTTCTGCAGGTGAGGAGCCAGAAGCCCCAGTGATCTGTGGCTTGCCTAAGGTGACCCAGCCTGGGAGCTGGAACTAGAGCTCTCGTCTTCCGGCTCCCAGCCTGCGCTCTCTTTCCGTCAGACATATGACCTCTCTCACTTGCTGCACATTCTCCAATTTGATAGGTTCGTCCTAACCAAGGTCATTTTCTCTATCAGAAGGAGAGCGGCAGATTCCTTTAGATGGCCGTTTCCTTGAGAGATCACCTGAAGCCAACCTTAAATCGGAAGAGATTGTGTTATCGGTCCATATTCCCTACTCGACTCAGGTAAGGGCCCCCTGAGCCGCCACCCGCCCTGAAGGAGCCCAGCTCGCCCCGCGCAATGAGCGGCAGACAGGCGTCCGGGGTGATGTCCTTCCATTTCCAGCCAGCTTGCGGGGGGACTTTGTGGCTGCTCCCAGGAAGAGGCAAATTCCCAGATGACCATTGGATTTGTTTTCATATCAGGGCCACATGGTGACTTTTGGGGACCCTGGCCACTTTTGCCTTCATGGATCCCTTCCTCCATAAAAAATTAAATTAAATTTAAAAATATGTGTCAGTATAAAGATGGATATAACCCAGGCTGAATCCAGTGTTACATATTCATTCTTATTACATCCTTTTGTTTTACTTTGTTTTGAAAAGAAAAACATCCTGTGAGCCCTATCTCTCTGCAAAAGGAAAGCCTTTTGGGAGAGGAGCTAAAGTTTTGGTTTCAGATAAATTTGCGTCTTAGTCAAGATTGAGTAAAACTATAGTCAGCGTCACTGACAGCAAGTCATTGAAAGTCAGCCAACATTTATTGACCAAATGCTTTAGATAAAGTTATTTACTTATTGTCTACTTCCCACTCTACACGCCAAGCTAAACCCTGAAGACACTACAGGAATTTATAAGACACAGGGTCCTGTCCTTGAAGATCTCTAAATCTAAGAGAAAGGGCTTGAAAGAGGAAATAACTAATCAGCTCAGACAGGAAATGAGTGGGTGAAGAGCAGTCCCCGTGGTGGGGAGAGCCCTCCCCAGTGTTCAGAGTTCAGCTGGGCCTGAGCAGAGATCCGTGGAGAGAAGGAGGAGAGCACTCCCGGCGAGAGAGGGCCGTGGTGCCGGGGTTGGAGGCCAGGCAGTAGGGCAGGGGGGCTGGAGCCGCCCGCTGAGATGATGCTGGGCTCTGGCACCAAGCATCTCTGTTGCTCCTTCAAGGAGTTCGTACATGTTCTAGCAGACAGCCATCTTTGAAGGCTTGAAAGCAGGGGAAATCTTAATGGAAGTGGTATTTTAGGAACATCAATCCACTAGAAAGATAGAGGTGAAATTGGTTGGAGGATAGACTGAAAGTTGAACGACCAGTTAGGAGGCTAATGCAATAATTCAGGCAGGAAAAAGGAAAGAGGGTGGTGGCAGCAGGAAGGGAGAGGGAAGTCCCCAGCAGTCAGCACAGTAGAGTGAATATGATCAGCGTGTCTCAGACACTTCTGTGCCGCCACTGTGTTCTCTGCCAAAATGCTTTATCCTCAAAAGTCCCTGGTGGGAGGGTTTGATTTCTCCCCACCCCCACCCCTACCACGATGCTGGCCACACAGAGAGGCTCCCTGACTTTTTGGCTCTACTGTTTTATACTAGTGATGAGATTTACCCCAGAATCACGGATTTAAACCTGAAAGAACTCTGGAGGCCCTTTGGTCCACTGGTTTTCAAGCTTTGTCTATTTTCAACAGTAGAAATTTTTGTTCAAATAAAATTTGAACACCAAACCAAATAGAACACCAGACTGGAACAGGCAAAAGTGGAGGCGTGGCGAGAGACGTCCCACCTTCCCCTGCCCCTCTCAGCAGCCCCTGGGGCACCATCGGACCAAGTCCAAGCTTCTTATTGTAAAAACTGCTAAGACCCAAGTCAGCTGCCGGAGGCCACGTGTGGTGACTGAGTGATGAAGGTAGATAAGCACCAACTCTGGAGCCAGCCTGCTTGGATTCGAACCCCAGCTCTGCCACTTACTGTGGGACCCTGTGCAAGTTACTTAACCTCTCAGTGTCCTCATCAGTAAACTGGAAATGAGTGGAGTTGTTGTGGGCATTAAATAAGAATACATATAAAGCACATAGGCCAGTCCTCACACCCATTCAGCACTACCGTCACTAACAGTACCTGTGTGAGAACTCGATGTCACTCACAGGATCCTTTTCATTATAAGTAATCATCAGAGTTGTTGCTGTACTTGGGTCAGTGGAGAGAAGCACTAAATGTTTTGAGTGTTTTTCTCTTCCAAGTGGCACTTTGTGTGGGGACTGCGGCTGGCCCAATGTCATGAGAACGCCTTTGCCATTGTCAACGCTGGGATGAGCGTCAGGTTTGAGGACAGCACAGACAGGATTAAGGCGCTTCAAATGTTCTACGGAAGTGTTGGCCCCACCGTTGTCTCTGCCGGGCAGGCCTGCCAGCGGCTCATTGGGAGGTACGTCACAGCACATCTGCGACAGGAAGCGCAGGCCTTTCCAGCTTAACGCACTTTCATGAAAGGAGCACTCGGAGAGTTTTTTACTATAATATGTGTATATATAATCATGCAGAAAATTTAAGCACTGCAGAAAAGTGTAAAGAAAATAAAGATCACCCAAAAGCCAACGTCTTTCAAGATACAATGATTCTTTTCTTGCAGTTTCTGTAATAAGATTTATGCACAAATTAATCTAAGTAGATATTATCTTCAAAATTTCACTTTTAATTAACCTGCCAAATAAGTAAATGTTTCTAACACTGTGTCCTAAGACATCTGAAAACGTCCTTAAAGCCTGTAAAGAAGATGAAACATTCCAGGTTAAAGGGCCTTCCTCCTGTCACTCTCATTATTTTTAGCCTTTGGAAAGAAGTTTTCAAAATTCTTCCAACTGGCGCTTTTATAACAGTGTTTATCCACTCATCATATTCACTCTCAACAATTAGGACTTAAGGCAGTTTTTTCACCGGTATTAAAATAACTCGATGCTTCCAAAGCATTTACGTAGAAACTTTCATTTGTGAAAAATTTTACAAGCATCGTCAACGATGCAGCGCTCCCCTCGTGGTCCCCCGCGGTGTGCGTGCGGGCCGGCTGCTGAGACGAGGCCCTGAACGACACGACGGCCCGGATTGTGGAAGCTTTGATTTTAGTCCTTTTCCTACCCAAGCTATTTGAGGTAAATCAACATTCCTGGGACGAAATAGTTAAAATAGTGATAAAGGGGCACTTGGTAAGGAGAATTTGGGAGCCTTTGCATTAGATTCTGAAGACGGCTAGTGAAATAGCTGAGGGCATTTTGTTTAGGCTTCAAAGATGGACAGAGATTGCTCTCCATCTTCGCTTGCTGCGTCAGTGTAGCGTTTGTCTTTGCCTCTCCTGTGAAGTGCTGCCACTCTTTCCTACTAGGCGATGGGATGACACGGCGCTGAGTGACGCCTGCCGGTGGGTCCTGGATGCAGTTTACGTCCCGCCCGCGGCTGAGGGCGGCCTGGTGGAGTACAGGCGGACGCTCATCGTCAGCTTACTCTTCAAGTTCTACCTCAAAGTGAGGCGAGGACTGAACAAAATGGTAAGTGTTTTCTCTGGGTCTCTGGGTGCCTTGACATTCTTGGGGGCTTGCACATGAAGGACTTTCCTGCTTGGCTGTGATAGCGGGGTCCTCAGGGTGGGGCTCCCAGCCCCCACCGCTTCCTCCTGGCCCCTCTCCCTTCCTGTCCTTCCCGCTCCCTTCTCCTTCACTCCTGGGCTGAGAAGGGGACAAGCTTGTTAATCGTTTGCCCTACAATTTTTGTAACAAATACTAATGAGCAATATCAAGTTGACTTCCAGTAGCAAAGAACCTTCAGTAAGTGACTTATATATAACATCTTTTCCTGTTTTAAAGAAAATTTTCTTGTTAAAATAACACCTACTTTAATATTTAGAAAATGTGAGTAAGGCAAAAAGGAGGAGAAAATCATTTATAATCCCATCACCCATAATTAGCCACTATTAATGATTTGTGTATCTCTCTAAACCCTTCTTTATGGATGTGTATATATAGGTGTCACACATTTACATCTATAGAACTGTTTATAAAGCTTGCTTGTTTCTCTTAGTAACATAAACATCTTTCCATGTCGTTAAATATTCTTCAGTGACACTGTGACATACTGGTCACATGTCATGTTTATGGAAATATGTACCATTATTTGATCTGTCCCGTATTTTTGGATGTTTAGATTGTTTCTAGTTTTTTCCTAACTGTTTTTTTCTTCCTAACCTCGTTTAAAATTACTTCCACAGCAGTGTTTCTCAAAATATGACTGTGAGTTACTCCATGACTGTGAGTGTCCCCTTGAAAAGCCATGAGTTGAACCAGAAATGACAGACAAATGACCACATCCACATTTCTTTTATGGCTGAGAGCTTTACTGTGTTAGTTCAGCCAGTCTTTTTTTAATTATTTTTATTAATATCATTTATTATTCATAGTATATTCTACTTTATTATCTACTCTATTACATATTACATAATGTATTCAGTGTATAAATGATCAGTATGTACCTAATATATTATTGTATATAGTATATTAAATATATTTTTTATTTTTCATCTTCTATACATTATCATATATTCTCTTACATATTACATATCCTATTATGTTATATATTCTACAATTATAAAAGAATTCAAGATATAAAGAAGAAAAAGTTCTAAAAATCAGCTATAATCCAATAATCCTACTATTAACATTTGGAATACATACTTTTGTATTTTTATTTTTTTTAATTACAAATGGGATCATACTGTACACACATTTTTGTAACTAATTTTTTCACCGAACTATATTTCATGAGCATTTTTCAACGTCAATAAATGCACTTCTTCAACGTCATTTTTAATGACTGCAGAATGTTGTACCTTATGGATGTACCATAGTTCGTTTAGTTATTTCCCCGTTGTTAGATATTTAGGTTAATTCTAGTTTCTTCACGATCACAGGTAATCTGTAATTGAACATCCTTGTAGATGACTGACAAGTCGTCTTTGCCCACTAGCTCAGTTGCTTCTTGGATGTTTGCCCGGAAGATTGGCCTGGATTTGAAAGCACAGCATCCATTTAGACGTGTACATATTTCCATCCATTCAGAAGGAGACCTTGTCGTGAAGGGATGTCTTCACCTCCTGGAAACGACACTGACTTCTCCGTGTGCATAAGCAGATGTAGCTGCTCTTCAAACACCTGCTGCCCGCCCAGAGCACTTGAAGCCCAGGGCTCTCCCCCAGCAGAACTGGGGTCTAATAACTGGGAGAACAAATTGGATGACTGTTTCTACATGTCTTTTTCCAAGCCAAACATTCAGATTGTAAAATTAAACGTGAAATAATCTTCTTTTCAGGATCCCCAGAAGTTTCCTGATATCCCCGAAAACTTCACGAGCGCTCTGGAAGATTTCCCCATAGAAACCCCCCAAGGCATTCAGATGTTCCAGGTTAGTCGGTAGGGTTTTGTTTTTAATCTGTCTGTGCACTCAGATGTGTGCATTATTCATGTATCCCCCTCTTTTCAATAGCTGTATCTTGTATTACTTGTAAAGATAAATCTACTAAAGCCAGCTGATGTTACCCATTGTCACCCACACACGACGTGCTTGATTCAGCTTTCATGTTTTTACTCAAGGCTACACAAAGAATTTTGAATCTCCTCCACTATTTTCAGTTTGGTTGCTTAAAATTTCCTCCTTTTCTTGGCCAAGGTCTGCCTGCCTTTACAACCTGACTCAACATTTATTGCTTTTGTGTACAGGCCCCCAGTACATAGTCGTATATTCTAGTTGTAGGTCCTCCTGGTTGTGCTGTGTGGGACGCCGCCTCAGCGTGGCTCAATGAGCAGTGCTGGGTCCACACGCAGGATCCGAACCAGCGAAACCCTGGGCTGCCGAATCGGAGCTCCAGAACTTAGTCACTCAGCCACGGGGCCCACCCCAACATTTACTGCTTTTAGAAAGCCTTCCCTACTTTACTACAACCACTCTGAATCTCCCAGGACCTTGTGTATTTTTCCTTGTACTATATTTGTTGTGTAAGCTATTTTTTCTTGTGAGACAAAGTTGACCACGTTATTTTAATGTGTGTTTGTGTGCGTTCTGATTCCTCAACAAGGCTGTAGACTCCTCGAGGACAGGAACGATGTCTTCTTTTTTGTTGGGGAGAGGGGACTGTAACCAGGAGATGTCCCTTACTATAACACTCAGTGGATATTTATGAACTTTGACTCACGGATGTGGATACCCAATGGCCTATAGTTTTTCTTGACTTGTGAGTAAGCCAGATGCATTAGACCCAGTTTTCAGTGCATGAGAATGTCTGGCAGTAAAATGACTTGCCTTGTTCATTAACAGTGTGTGGATCCCAAACAACCTCCACAAGACCCGGTTGGCCACCCAGTCATGCACCAGTCAGCCATTAAACATGCCACAGGGGAAGCTGTGTTTGTTGATGACATGCCCCCCATTGCCCAAGAACTCTTCCTGGCTGTCGTCACCAGCACCAGACCTCATGCAAAGATCATGTAAGGAGATAAAAGATGTGCCTATGTGTTACTGAAATGCATTTAAAATTTCGTATTCAAATTGAGAGCTTATTATATAAGTTAATTAAAAGTACTCATTTCCTCTTCTGGATGTGATTCAGTCATTTTTTAGGCATAGTTATGAAAGAATTTATGGCCAAGAGTCAAAACGTTTGCTAAATACCAGCACTTTTAACACAGAATATGGTCCATTGTAGTTCTCGCTGTGGTTGAGGAATCATTTATATTGTACCTGAACTTACCCCTGCAACTTTAACGTGTGCTTTCCAATTTTCCCTCCCAGATCAATTGATGCTTCAAAAGCCTTGGCACTTCCAGGTGTGGTTGACGTGATAACAGCAGAGGATGTTCCAGGGGACAATAACCACAAAGGAGAGGTTCTCTATGCACAGAATGAGGTGTGGGATTCGTGTGTGGCTGCCTGTTCAAATACTCTGCTGGCAACACCAAAATGATTATTGGTTATGACTATAACATCCATGGATTCATGTCCACATCCACAGACTTGCAGGAAACCACTGACTCCACCTCAGTAATTCTCAAATTCTCTCCTGAATTGAGGACTCTTGGGGCCAGCCCAGTGGTGCAGCAGTTAAGTTCACATGTTCTGCTTCAGCGGCCCAGGGTTTGCCAGTTTGGATCCTGGGTGCAGACCTACACGCTGCCGGTCTAGCCATGCTGTGGCAGTCGTTCCCACATAGAAAGTAGAGGAAGAGGGGCACGGATGTTAGCTCAGGGCCAGTCTTCCTTGGCAAAAAGAGGAGGATTGGCAGTGGGTGTTAGCTCAGGGCTAATCTTCCTCAAAAAAAAGAAGTGTGGACTCTTGTGATTCTGATAAAAGCCATAAGCCCTCTCAAGGAAGGCTTCTAAAAAGTCATGAAAGTCTTAGAAACAACACAGAGCATAGGACATTAAAAGAACCAGTGGAATTTCAGGATGACTGGATTACTGTGTGTGATACAGGAGTAGCGAGGAGTGCGGCTGAAGACAGTCATAGGCCACATAATTCAGTTCTGCACCGAGTTTTTGTAGCCCCTAAATCCCACTGAAGCTACTGTTTTAAATCTATCTTCGTAGGTAAAATAACCGTTCCTGTAGTCACGAGAACCCAGTGGGCAAATGTAAGAATGTGGGAACAGCAGGGCCTTTTAACGGTTCTGTGTTTTAGCTAATCACAGGTGGCTTTTCTGCAGGTAATTTGCGTGGGTCAGATCGTCTGCACCGTGGCTGCCGACACCTATGCTCATGCAAGAGAGGCCGCTAAAAAAGTGAAGATCGCTTATGAAGACATAGAACCGAGGATCATCACAATAGAGGTATTCAGGCCCCTTGTACCTTCTAGAATGACTAGAGTGGGCTGCTTTTGGCAGAATTCAACCCATAGAGTCACAAAATGGTGTAATTTGGGCTCCGTCTACCCTTCGTTCAGCATTATCTGTAGTTTTAGAGAGAAGGTTCTGGCAGTCCACACCTTGAGAGGTAATGCTGAGCATTTTCGTGCCTAGAGCCCGCTTCCTTCCTGTGTCCACTTCTCTCCCGTGGCCTCTTGCCCAGCATGGCCTCAGAACACAGATAAACAACACCAGAGGAATGTCCCTGTGACCTCACATACGGACGTCATCCGAGGGAAAATCCGGAGCGCTGTGAAACTCAGACCCACTATAACATTCACTGAGTTACAGCTCGCGTCCTCTGTTTCTCTGCGCACTTCCTGCTTAAGCAGGAGCTCCAGAGACAGAAGACTCGGATTCGTGGTCTGACTCCATCCTTTAACAGGCTCTTAATAGCAATGAAAGCTTTGACGAGTTACTTAAACTTCTCATACCTCTGTTTCCTCATCTGTAAAATGGGAACCATGAAAGTACCTACATCAAAATGTCTCTGTGAGGTTTAAATGAGAGACTTCAGGTAAAATGCTCAGAACAGCATTTGGGACACAGAACACAGTCAATAAATATTAGTTGTTATTTTGTTTTAGTTGTTATTATTAATGAGGTCAAGATGATGTCCGTGGCGCTGTATATCCCCAGTGCCTAGCAAAGCGCTGAACCCATAGTAGGTGCTCAATAAATGTGTGTGATGGAGGGATAGGTGGATAGACGGGCACGTAGGCAATATGAACCCGGCCAAGGAAGATGCAGTCTCCATCCTCTTTGATTCTCCTCTGTTTCTCCCAACAGTTGCCAAGTTCAGGTCTTTCCCAGTTGTCCCTTAAATGCCCTTAAGTCTGCCCCTCTCTTTTCATTCTCACTTTCATGTCCATCCCACCCTCCAGCCCAGTCCTCACCACCTTATTGTCAGATTCACTACCATAACCACTCAGAGAGGCTCTTGTACTCCATTTCGACCAGCTACCCACCACATTAACTTTTCTAACCCACAAAGTTCATCAGATCACTTCTCCTCTACAAGAAACTCCCCTTAGAGAAGATTCTTAGTATGGAACTCAAGGCCCTTCATAGTCCAACCTCAGTCCACCTTTCAAGCTCATCCAACTGCTTCTTGATAGAAAGCCTCTCCCCAGCCAGCCCAGCTGTGTGCTCATTTTGGCCCCTCAGCTTTGTTTCAACCTCAGCTTTTGCTTTATTGACTTCAGATGATTTCCCCTCCATTCTCAGCTGTCCTGATCCTGTCCAATTCAGCACCGAGCTTAGGTCCCCTACACAAGGCCACCCCTGAACCTTGCTGGCCCTGCCAGCCTCCTCCTTCTTGGCCTCTCTTAACTCTATGATCTGGCCTCCTCACCACAAAGTTGGCCCCTTAACACCCAACTGCCCAGGTTCTCACTCAGCAGCCGTGTTTCATATATCCTTGTCTCCGCCTCAGCTTTCCCCAGAGCCCTGAACAAAATTAAGGAGTCACCAATGCCTGTGATCCATCTTAGCCCAATTTCTGCTGACTCCCCACTGCTCAGGTTGCCTTGGGGGGTGAAGATCTGATAGGGCAGAAGCTTGGGGTTTGGATGAGGATGAATGGCTTATTAGAATGTAAAAAACCATTTTTTCTGTTTTGGTCTTGTTTGTTTGTCCCCTGCAGCAAGCCCTGGAGCACAATTCATTTCTTTCTGCTGAGAAAAAAATTGAGAAAGGAAATGTAGAGCAAGGCTTTAAATATGTTGATCAAATCATTGAAGGTAGGTGGCCTTGCAGGAGAAAGGTGAAGCCTCTCAAGCTGAAGACTCAATGCACTCAGCTGGTTCGAGAAACCCCGAAGCTCTGAGGAGAGCTCCTCCATCCTGTGGTTTTTAAATCACAGTTTAAAATGCACAAATGCTAAGTTCACAGCTCGATGAAGTTTTACGGTTGTATGAATCTATGTGAATACTACCCACATCCAGGTGTAGAGCATTTCCAGCACCCCAGAAAGCTGCCTCGTGCCCCTCTCAGCAGCAACCCTCCCGAAGCTCTTATTCTGACCTTTATGGCTGTAGATCAGTTTTACTTGTTTTGACCTTCGTGTAAATGGAATCGTACAGCGTAACTTCCTTTGCGTCTACTTCTTGTATTCAACGGTATGTATGGAAGATTCGTCCATGTTGTTGCATGGATCACTAGTTCTTTTTCATTGTTCAGGAGTATTCCATTGTATAAGTATTCTAAAATTTATTTATCCATTCTACCGTTGGTGGACGTTTAAGTTGTTTTCAACTTGGGGCTATTATGAATCCAGTTTCTGTAAATACTATTCTACATCCTTTGGCAAACCTAAGCACTCATTTCCAGTGGAGGATACCCAGGAGTAGAATTGCCGAATAAAAGTGTTTTTATATGTTCACCTTCGGTAGTTAATGCCAAACATTAAAAAATCTGGATACTATTATTTATATGTTTGTTTTGACTTCCTGCACTGGCTAAGACCTAGTTAATATGATTTTTTTAAAAAACCATACCCAAATCCCACCCTAGGCCAGTGAGATGAGAACCTGGAAGTACAAGGTCGGAGCATCAGTATTTTTTTAAAAGCTCCCAGGTGGTTGACTCTAATGTGTGGCCAGTGTGGAGAGCCACAGCTGTCTCTACTGAGAGAATGGCTACTGTGTTAGGTAAGAGACAACAGTAATTTTCACATCATCCATTACCCACTTCTAAATAACTGTAATGGCAAGTGCCGCAAGCTTTACCTTTTACTAAAACGTGGGAGAGACCTTTAGAATACTTGTGTCCCAGCGCCATTCTATTTAAATAGAAAAGGTAGACTGCCTCCCAATTATAGAAACAATTCACTACCTCAGAAGATAATTAGATAGGGAAGATAATTAGATACAACCAGAAAAGTCCTGAGAGACGCTCAGAGGTTTGACAGTATCCACACTTGTGCCAAACATTCATTACTCCAAAATGGGTTTTGTGAAAGAAACAAAATGAGATTTTACAAAGATTATAAATTTGGGCTAAAGGTTATTTAGTAATAATATAAGACCAGCTAACACTTATCAGGTACTTACTGTGCCAGACACCACGCTAAACATTTTACATGTAATATATTATTTAATGCTGAGAACAACTGTAGGAAGTGAGTATTATTATTCTAAGCCTATTTTGAACCCCTAAGTATTTACTGCTTACTATTTAATATGCAAGCAGAACAACTCTGAGAAGGAACATATCAGTCACTCCATTTTACAGAGAAGGAAACTGAGGCCTGGAAAAGTTGGACAGCTGGCTGAAGTCTTGTATCCAGTCAGCAGTAGAGCCAGGACTGGAGGCCAGGCCTGGCGGACCCCAGGCCCTTGCTCTTAACCACAGTGGTACATTTTCTTTTAATTTTTATTCTCACACTAAGGGCAACAGAGTGACAAGGTGCTAGCTCTTGGTCATGCAGGATTTTGGCAATTGTGGGAGTTTGAAATTTCGGCGCAAGTGGGAAATTTGAAATATGAAAGGAATCTGGAATTTGGGCAGAAATGACTAAATGACACAGAGAAGTGGTGTCATGCTGTGGCTGAGAGCACGGATCCTGGAACCAGGTCACCTGCGTTTGAATCCCAGCTCTGCTGTTTCTGACCCTGAGGCCTTGGGCAGCTTCCTCAACCTCTCCACGTCAGTTTCCTAATAACGCCTGCCTCATAGGGTTAGCATGAGGATTCAATGAACTAGTTATCTGTAAAGTGCTAGGCCTCAGAACAATGCCTTGCAAACTGTAAAAACTATTAATTTTAAATTAATAATTAAATTAAAAAACTATTAATTGTCAAATAAATTTGGGCTTAGATTAAATTCTGTGTACACATGCGGAAAGCAAACTGTTTTTAGTCAAGGGGGCCTTTTTGCATGACCGACATCTATCGTCCCAAGAAATAATTTCAAGAAATCCTTTTCTCCTGGTAAACAATTCACTTATTTTAACAGCACAGTCTTCTAGCTAGTTTTAAAGTAAAAATACTGCCTTCCAAATATTTAAACTAGGGCCAAATACCTCTCTTGGTACAGCCCACAAAATGATAAGGATGTACTGAACAAGCCAAAAATCTCAGCTAAACCAGGACGAGCAGACTAGTTTTAGGTTGGGGAACAATCTCAGCTCTGCCATTTTAAACCTTTGTGTCCTTTAGCAAGCTACTTACCCTTTCTGTGACTCAATTATCCTAATATCATCTAATTGAGGAATATATTGTTATCAACGCCCCCCGCCCCCATTTTACAGATGAGGATGTCAGGGTTTAGTAACTTGGCCAAACTCACTGAGCCACGAGATGACAGAACCTGGATATGTGGCTGTTAGTGTGTGTACTCAAGTCCAGCACATCACAGATCTCACCACCCCACTAGACAGACGAGGGAACTGAGGCCAAGAGACGGGAGTGAATTCCCCAGTGTCATGCAGCTGGCTGGGCACAGCGAAGATTAATTAGAAAAAGTGGTTTAGCCAAATGACATAAAAGTCCAGCTGTCCATAAACTGAAGCCTCTCTCTCTCTATACACCAAACAACACCGAGAGCCCCCAAGTTGGGACTTTCAACTAAACCTTGTCCTGTGTTTATGCTTTACAGGTGAGGTCCACGTGGGAGGACAGGAACATTTTTACATGGAGACACAAACTATCCTGGCTATCCCAAAAGAGGAAGATAAAGAAATGGTGTTACACCTTGGAACACAGTATCCAACCCGTGTGCAGGTAACAGGATATTTTTGGAAATAGAGACTGCAGATGACATGAGATATGAGGCCCTTAAAGCAGACCTTCCACTCTAGGAGCCGTTTAATTCCTCCCCTCTCCGCGCCTCAGACTCCCTGCACACTTGACATTAGCTAAAGTCCAGAGTGAAGAAAATGGGGCAAATATTCCCCTAAAAGGACAGACCTTTCCAATAGATCTGAAAATGTTGCTACCTTCTGAAATACAGGGCAAAGTTCATCTTTCCCATAACAATTGATTGTGTAAAACTTAATCTCAGAGAGGACAAAGCCTTAATATTATGTCCCCCTTTCCCCTTGTGGTTCATCTGCGTTGCTTCTCTACGTGAGTGCTTTCGAGTGTTGGTGGTACATGTGTATGTAAATTTCCCTTTGTGGTTCATCTGAGTTGCTTCTCTACGTGAATGCTTTCGTGTGTTGGTGGTACATGTGTATGTAAATTTCCCTTTGTGGTTCATCTGAGTTGCTTCTCTACACGCATGTTTTTGTATATTGGTGGTGCACATGCACATGTAACGGGATTGCATTTCCTAGACATTTTCAGCTCAGTGCAGTAGCACATGAATTCCAGTCCTGTTCCAATGGCTGAGAAATAAGGCATTGCTGCCCCAAGGCAAGTAAAGAAAATCCTCTGACATTCCCCTCTTCTGAAAGTGTGGAGTTGTAGGTCCTCGAAGAGTGCCAGGCACCGGGGGACACTCAGACACTTCTGCTGGGAGAAGGAGTAATGACAAGCGTCTCTGAGGGGGAAAGCCGGGGCTCCCTGGTGGAGCACAGTGAGTTGGTACCTTGAGGTCTGAAGGGATGGGTAGGCTCAGTGGGAGGAAGAAGCTACCAGCTGCCGTTCAAGGCAAAATGGAAGGCTGAGGGGACTGATGCTGAGCTGCGATGTGGCTGCAGCCTCTACAGTTGCAAGTTTTAAAGTGAACAGAGGAGGAGCGAGGAGATATGGGCTTTGCCCCTAAGCAGCTACATGATCTCCGACAGGTCGCTGGCCATCAGTATCTGTTTTTGTTAACTGAGGAAAATAATGAAGATCACCTCTGAGGTCTCTTTT
The DNA here is from genome assembly GCF_021613505.1 of Equus quagga. Classification (NCBI taxonomy): domain Eukaryota; kingdom Metazoa; phylum Chordata; class Mammalia; order Perissodactyla; family Equidae; genus Equus; species Equus quagga. The sequence continues at coordinate 131,631 of NW_025793810.1, read as the reverse complement.
GGCAGACGGTGTGTGGCTCTGGGCTCCAAATGGGTGACCAATATGTCCCAACGTCGCCCTTGCTGTCTACCATCCACATCTCCTGGGGTGCAGTCAGTCAGCTCCATGACAGCAGGCATTTCCCAGGAGTGACTAGGGCACTGGGTATGCACAGTCCATGGCCCAGAACCTGGGGCAGTATCAAAAGCAGGCCAGCAAGGATTTGAAGAGACATTTCTCCAAAGTTCTATGAATGACTAATAAGCACATGAAAAGATGCTCAGCATCATTAGTCACCAGGGAAATGCAAATCAAAACCACAACAATACCACTTCACAGCCACTAGGATGTCTGTAATCAAAAGGACAGCCAATAACAAGTGAAGAGGAAGTGGAGTAATTAGAACCTTCTTACACTGCTGGTAGGCATGAAAACTGGCACAGCCAGTTTGGAAAACAGCTTGGCAGTTTCTGGGGATATCAAAAATAGAGTGACCATATAACTCAGCAATTCCCCGACTAGATGTCTACCCAAAAGAATTGAAAACATATGTCTACACCAAAACTTATACACGAATGTTCTCAGCAGTGTTGTTCACAACAGCCAAAAGTCCATCAGCTAATGGACGGACACAACACAAATGTCCATCGACTAATGAATGATAAAAAAAGGTGGTCTATCTATGCAATGGAATGTTATTTGGCCATAAGAAAGAGTGGAGTACTGGTACATGCTACAACGTGGACAAATCTTGAAAACATAAAGCTAAGTGAAAGAAGCCAGTCATAAAATACTGCATACTGTATCATGCTACTTAGATGAAATGATCAGAACAGGTAAATCTACAGAGACAGAAAGCCCATTAGTAGTTGCCTGGTGCTGGGGGTGTGGGGAGAGCTGAGGTTGAGGGGAGAATGGCAATGACTGCTCAATAGATGCAAGGTTTCTTTGGGGATACTTAAAATGTTCTAAAGTTAGATTAATGACGATGGTTGCACAGTTCTGTAAATGTACTTGTTGAACTACTGAATTTCCTTTACTACGCAGAGGGGAAGTACACGGGTGAGGAAATACACTATTAAATTGTGCTCACATGGCTTCCGGGACTCCCCTCTTGCAGGAATTTGTGGCTGCGGCACTAAACGTCCCAAGGAGTAGGATCGCCTGCCATATGAAAAGAGCTGGAGGAGCCTTTGGGGGGAAAGTGACCAAGCCTGCTCTGCTAGGAGCTGTCAGTGCTGTGGCCGCCAACAAGTAAGAGTCACAGTGATAGCTGTTAACGTCAGCAGTCCTGCAGGGCAGATGCCTCCTCCATTCTTCCAGCCCTGCGCCCCACCTCACATCCCATGGGTCATGGCCTTTCCTTTCCAAAGGAGGTGGTGAGCGCGTGGGTGAAGGAGCAGTGGACCCAGAGCCAGAGGACCTGTGTTCAAGCCCTGCTCTGCCCACTCTCTCCCACTCTCTCTGGTGCCTCCTCCAGGGCGCTCTGAGAGGGTGTCTGAATGTGGGGTGCGAACTCACACAGCTTTGGTTCTCAACCCCTTCAGCCGCGACATCCCCCTCAGGGCAGATATTTTAATCCCCTTTTAGTATCCCAAAGTGAAATCCATAATAATATAACCTCCTTATATACGTAGTTGCAAAATAATCATACAATGCCTTAATGTATATAAAAAAGAAATGAAAGTAACATAACCAAATACTGTATCATTTCAGTATCTGAATTCTCAGACATGACTAAACCAGAATGATAAAGTAATAGGCTTCTCTTTAGCTTTTAATGTCTCCACAAACTTCCAAAATGTTGCTTAAGGCATGTTCCTATCCCCATGGGAAACCACTAAACCAGATTATCTCAAGCCCCTTTCCTCATTTTACATTTCCACAACTTTATGCAGCATCCAGCATATTAACAGAGTCGTTTCCTGTAGGACTGGCCGCCCAATCCGGTTTGTTTTAGAGCGTGGTGATGACATGCTGGTAACTGCTGGCCGCCACCCACTCCTCGCAAGATACAAAGTGAGTGAGAGTGAAAATTTCGGGAAACTGCCTAGAACGTTGTCCTATGATAACCAATCGATATTGAAGACAATTACTAAATTCCATACCACTTGAAAGGGATACTTGGATACTGCCTAAAAGTAACCAGAACTTTCTGGTCAGTTGGGATCATGGTCAACTTGAGCACCATCCTCAGTGTTCCTCTGGTGACTGTCGCATCAGGGCATGTGCATGAAGTAGGTCTGGATCCACCAGTGGGATCAGATGTGTGTGTACAGCAGGGCCTGGCTGTAAAGGACTCCTGAGAAAATGGTTTTACTTGTTCTATCCCTTTGCAGGTCGGATTCATGAACAATGGTGTGATCAAAGCTGCTGACGTTGAATATTATATCAACGGCGGATGTACTCCTGATGAGTCTGAGCTAGTAAATAAGCGATACGCCTTTCCCATAAGTTACCAGTTTAGCTGTACATGTCACCCTTTATTTGCATGAACTTTTCTGTTTCAAATGGATAAATTGTGTGAAGAGTTTGAGTTAGAGATAAAATTTAGATATGTGGTTTTGAATATTTGATAGATGTGAAGTTTTGTTTGTTTTGCTTTAATTTAGGTGATAGAGTTCGTTGTGCTGAAATCTGAAAATGCATATAATATTCCTAATTTTCGGTGCCGGGGTAGGCCTTGCAAAACAAACTTGCCGTCCAACACTGCCTTTCGAGGATTCGGCTTCCCCCAGGCTGCAGTGGTAGTGGAAGCTTACGTATCTGCTGTGGCATCTCAGTGTAACTTACCCCCTGAAGAGGTAGGTAATCAATCAGAACCTCCGAAAAAACTCTGACTTCATTGGTTCAGATATATCCTGAGCACCTACATATAGCATTATGTCAGCTTCTAAGTAGATTCAAAGAACTAAAGGACATCATCTGTGTGTCGGTTAGCTTTTCTGTGTAACAAGTCAATCATAAAACGTAGTGGATTAAAACAACAAATAGCATTTCTTCTGATTCTGCAGGACAGCTGGGTAGCTCTTCCCATGTGGGCTAGTTCAACCGGAGTTTTATGGTCTACGACAGCTTCACTTACATGTCTGGTGGTCATTGGGCTGATTAGTCTAGGGGATGTCTCAGCTGGGAAGGCCCATCTCTGCTCCACAGAGGCTCTCATCCTGCAGTGGGCTAGCCCAGGTTAGTTCTCATGGTAGTTCAGAGACTTCCCAAGAGTAGCAAGAACATGGCAAGGCCTATTGCACAAGCACTTTTCAAGCCTCCACCTGTGTTGCGTATGTATTGTCCCATTGGCCAAAGCAAGTCCCATGACAGTCCCAGAGTCAATGTGAAACCACCCAAGGGCATGAACAGAGTGGAATGATCTCGGCCATTTGTGCAAACGTCCTACCTCAGGTCAAGATTTTGAGGAGCTAATTTGAGAACAGTTAAGAATAAGGAAATGTTGTGTAGAGTAAAAGAATGTTGAGTCAGGAGAATTGCCTCACCACTAACAAAACTTGTGACAGGGCTAATAATAGTATCTACTATTTCTCAGGGTTATTGTAAAGTTACTTGAAATAATACACTTAGCAGGCAGCCTGGAGCGTATGAAGTGTTCAATAGTTATTATGTATGGTTAATATATATTGTGTTCTATCGTTATGATGATTATTGTTATCCTTGTGTTTATGCATTTACACTAGTACTTGCATATCGATAGCCATTTAAATAGTTGTTTCTTTTTCTAGAAGGGCTTTCTTTATATCAGGTATATAACAAAAAGGTATGCTTCAAGTTTTATTTTAAATTCCATTTCATTTTCTTGTCATTCAGGTTAAAGAAATAAACATGTATAAGACAATTAGCAAAACAGCCTATAAACAGACATTTAATCCAGAGCCCTTGCGAAGATGCTGGAAAGAATGTCTGGAGAAATCCTCATTTCATGCTAGGAAACTGGCTGCTGAGGAATTTAACAAAAAGAATTACTGGAAGAAGAGGGGGCTTGCTGTGGTCCCCATGAAATTCACTGTTGGGCTTCCCATGGCCTTCTACAATCAGGTGAGGCTGGGAGAGACGTCTTCTTGCCAAAAGCTCTTTTCCACACGACTGGCTATCTGAAAAAGTCGGTCGTGTGCAACCAGGCATGGTCCCCTCAGGGGGGAGAAGGAACTGGGGCCGTTCCCTGGAGCAGGAAACAAAGTGGCTTCGGTCACGCATTGGGGACCACAGGTATCAGGGCAGCCCTGGTGCGACACAGTACCGAGGACCTCAGAGAGCAGTCAACAGATAGAGTCCAGCTCAGGGGGCTCTGGCCTTGCTGAGGGCCCCAAACCTGGGTTTAGGGTACGGGGTCAAGTTTCAGATCCACGAGCGAATTGGAGGAAACAAGAAGATCCCTTTCTCTCTTTCCTAATTTCTTAGTGACAACAGTAGGGTCATTTGAAGATGGAGTTTTCAGAAACACATGAGCACAGAATCTTGGAGTTACTATAGGGACTACTGGGCCCTCTTTTTTAACTTCACTTTAAACAGTTTTACTTGGGGTTCTGATTCTCTCTTTCATTTTTTCCTTCTCTCCCCATCATTGTCTGAAATGTCTCCATAACCAAACCCAAACAAACCAAAGAATACAGGCCTCCTCACCGTGTGGTTGAGGTGTGGCCACGCTCTCTCTTACTGAAATTATCTTCCGTGTCCACCGCTCCTTGGAGTCTGCCATCAAGGCAGAAGGCAGAATGAGAGGGGAGGGGTTGAAGGCCAGGAGCTGCAGGCTCGGCACGGACGTCAGGCCTTCCCGAGGCGGTACTGCTCGAGCCAGAATCACCTACAGACCCCCTTTAAAGGAAGGCATTCTCTGGACTTTCAGTGGTTGCTGAAACTGTTTATTTTAATGTAATTTAACTATGTAGAACCACAAAGCAAAGAGTAATATCCTTTATAAAACACAAGCAAATTTGGAAATTAAGTAAAAATAATATTTTAATGCCAGTAGTATTCAAAATAGCAACATGAACTTAATGTGGTGGCTCATGTTGCTCTTCTAAAACTAAACCCTCACTCACAAGATGCTGCTGCTTCCGGCCGCTGCTGTAGAAGGCGTTTGGAAGCCTTCATCCTAAATGTCTGTGGAGGGCGTGATGTCTCCCTGTGGCCCCCTTGCCTCTAAGATGCCTTGTCAATGAAAGCAGTCCTGCTGGTGCTCATACAGCCGTCCGCACAAAGTCTAGCGTGGGCTCTGGAGGCTCTGGCAGTGCTCGTTCACACCTGGTCCTCATTACTCTCGCTGGATTGTCATGAGCTGAGAGCACAGAGTTTCAGAGTTGTAGTAGAGAGCTTGATGGGCCTGAGAAAGAATGCCGTCTCACACCTAGGAGACTGGGACGGCTAAATTAGTCCATTTGCTCTAAAGGTAGTTTCATGTGCAGGGAGCGCAGAAGAATAAGCTTTGGAGAAGCAGCTCCCAAGGCCCCCAGGAGGCAGGAGATGGTGGAGGGAGATGAGCCACCATTCGTATACCGACGTTGATGGTTTTCAAGTCTGGGGCTCCTTGAAAGGGGTTGTCTGTAGCCACCAATAATGGCTTTGTCCTCCAGTATAAAGAATGAAAGATGGGCTCAGTGAAGCAAAACCGTTCACCTGGCGACCTCAGCCTAATGCACAGCTACCCTTGGCCACACCGATCTCCACGCTGGTGTTATAATTAATTCCCCCAGGCTGCAGCTCTCGTCCACATCTATCTCGATGGCTCTGTCTTGGTGATTCACGGTGGCTGTGAAATGGGACAAGGCCTTTACACCAAAATGATTCAGGTGAGATGAGTACCTGTTTTCTCCCTTGTGGAAGAGAATAGTGTCGCACAGTCGGTTAACAGCTTTTTTCCTGTTGAGCAGGAGAAGTACTGTCACATTAAATGCACAGGTCAATGGTGAGACTCATGTTGATTTCAGGAACACAAAAATGCGGGGGGGGCGATGGGAGTGCGTGTTAGAATGGAGGAAATATGTCATATTATTCTTCCTGCATACTCCAGAACCAAGCTGTTAGGTCTTCTGAAAAACGTGATTCCAGTTTTCAAAGATAAAGCACTTTCAGCTTTATGACAACTGCTCAAGGCAACACTGTGTTAATTCAAATCTTCATTAGAAATAAATGTATTTAATAGGATGAGAAATTATGTTCTTAGAATTCACAGTCTGCTTAGGAACTCACCACAACTGACTAATATTTGTACTAATTCAAAGAAGTGTTTCTAATATTGTCGAAAGATCAAGAGGTTATTTGCAATCCCTTCTTTTATAATATTAAATAAGAATTTGTTGAATATGAAATTTGAATTAAAAATGTGGGACAAGGGCAGATTTTCTCTCCCACTGAAAAATAGAATATATTTTCTTTAAGGAAAGAATATTATTTAATAGCGTCCTTGGTATTAGGAAATCACAAAAATCCACAGGGCCTTCTTTGAACATATCTTGCTTCTTTACAATAAAACCCTTATGGCTACAAAATGCCCCAGAAAGGAAATAAAATCTGCTAAATGGTCTGTAAACCACAAGGAGAAGATGCAGGTGAAACAGTGAAATGGAGACCCCAGCCTTGCTTGTGTGTGTCCTACTAAACCAGACGCCTCAGAGTGACCACATGGCTCCTTGACATTGGTATAAGAGAAGGCACAGAGAGTCTTCAGTTGGCCACATGTCTGAAAAGCAGTGTATCTTTTACAGTGCCATTTAAAATCTTCAAATTCATAATCTACGTATAAGACTTCAATGTTTGTCCTTATAAGATAGCCAGGGTTTTTTGTCAACTTTTATTTTGTTTTTTATTTTTTTTTGACGAAGATTAGCCCTGAGCTAACTACTGCCAATCCTCCTCTTTTTGCTGAGGAAGACTGGCCCTGAGCTTACATCCATGCCCATCTTCCTCTGTTTTATGCTTGGGATACTTACCACAGCATGGCTTTTGCCAAGCGGTGCCAAGTCCGCACCCGGGATCTGAACTGGCAAACCCAGGGTCACCGAGAAGCGGACCATGCGAACTTAACCGCTGGGCCGGCCCCAGATAGCCAGGTTTTATACTCAGTTCAAAAAAGAATTAAATGGTTTTTAACCTGGTGGGAGGGAGGCTTAGAGACAAAGAAATAAGTAATATTTTTCTTCTGCTTCTGGCAGGTGGCTAGTCGCGAACTGAACATCCCCCAGTCGTACATACACCTGTCAGAAACCAGCACGGTCACCGTGCCCAACGCTGTCTTCACGGCGGGCTCCATGGGGACAGACATCAACGGGAAGGCTGTGCAGGTGACTGTTCTCTCAGTTCTCAGTCACCCATAACAGTGCTGCAAGGGACCCTGTCCCACTCCTTTTATGGAAGATGAAACCGAGGCCAAGAGAGGTCAAGTGGCAGGGTCTAGGTCACTAATTTCTGGCAGAGCTGAGACTCCAAGTGGTTGCAGCTCCCTCTATGGGTTCCTTGTTTCCTCCCCAAAATCTACCTATAATTTTTCTAATCACTTTGAAATAAGTAACAACCCATTGATCACTTTTATTTGCAGAATCCATCTCATCTCAATAATTAGAATGTCCAGCCGAAAACTCCAAAACGTACTTGAAATTGCAGTGTCTCTGCTACTCTCCAGCTTGGGCCTGCAGATAGAAAGGGGGTAGAATAGCTTCTCCCCATTTCCCTCCCTGCACTTTCTCACACACCCATCCCCCAACTCCTGCCCCACTTCCTAGCCTACGTGTCAGACCCTTGTGAAGTCCAAGGCAGAGAGAGCACAGAGGTAAGAGGCAGCACAGGCCTCAGCGCCTTCCGGCCTTGCTCCAGCTGACTCCCTCCCTGTGGATGCTACTGTGAGCTCCTTACAGGGTCCCTTCTGGGTAACTGACATGGGCGGTGCCTCTCCTGTGGCTTTAGCCACTGCTGACCTGCCCCAGCCCCTCCCTGAGCCCCAGGCCACCTCCAGCCTCTTTCTACTGAGTTACCTCCCCCTCTTTAGGAAGCTGTTATAGGTGGAGTCCTTTTAAAATCTAGAGATCAGAGGTTACCAGGAGCTGGGAGGAAGGGCAAATGAGGAGTTATTGCTTACTGGTCCCAGAGTGTCTGTTTGGAGTGATGAAAAAGTATTGGAGAGAGAAGCAATGGTTGCAGAAAAAAAATACAAATAAGATTGTTTTAAAAAGTCAGTGGGCGAAGTTCAACTTGCAACTTGAAAACTTCTTTTCATGTTGACTATTGCCAGGCCACCTTTGAGACAAAATAAAATTCTGCCTCTGAAGTCTAAAAATGTGGGAAATCCAAAATGGAACCTTTGCGCACACTGGCCTCCTTGTCTGGTTTGGGCAGAGCCGTGTCCAGCAGACCCAGAGGCTCCCTGGAGGGAAAGGAGTGACAACTTGTCGTCTGATTGCCCTTCAGACAGTCTGCAGCTCTTCAGTGGGCTTCCATGGCGGGTTGCCCACTAAGACCCGCAGCTTCCTGAGGCTCTGGAGTCTTTGTCAGTCAGCCATCACTTCAGACATTCAGAGGAAACATGGCAAAAGCTGAGGCCCCGTTGGCTGCAAAGACGACAGTGGCTCCAGCCTTGCTGTAAACAGACTCTCCGTCTGCTGTGGAAGATGAAGTTGTTAACTCCAGAATTCTTTTTAAAACTGAAGTCATTCATATGGGAGTAAAGTCTAGGAAATGGCTGTAAGAGAAAAATGCCTTATAGAAAAAAATTCTGCATAATTTCAAATCAAAAGCAGGAGTAAATGGATTAGGTAAATCAGTAAACATTGGTTCTTTTACGTCTACGGAAATAGAGATTAACTGAGTATTAAATACCGCAAAGCAAGGAAAGCAGCAAGTAGGGAAGATTGATTTCATTTTGGTTTTGTCTTCCAATTTTGTCTTAAAATGGAATGGTTAAACATAGAGAATTCAGTGAATCAGAAAAAAGTTACCCTAGGCGAGATCCACACCACGGGTTCTACCCAGGACACACGCACCTGAGAAGGCCATGCGGGCCATGGGAGTCCCGCGCCCTCCCAGAGATGGCCCTCTGCCACCCAGGTGACCTGTAGACCTGTGTTCAGAAGTAGACGCCCGGCATCAGGGCCTCCCGGCCCCAGAGCCTGCGCAGCAAGCTCTCTGAGGGGCCCTGAACGCCTCTCACCAGGCTTGAGATGGAGGAAGCCCTGGCTGCCTCCTCCCTGAGAAGATGGAGGTCCCGGCGCACCAACGACCGTCTCCAGTGACGGCCTCTCCCTAAACCAACCCTGCAGTCTCTTCACCTCCGACCCTTTGACGTCGCAGAGGTGGGGTGGGACAGTTTGTGGCCACTTACTCTGCATGTCCTGCTTAGGAGGTCGAGCGCCTTGGTTTGGAATATGGGGCTATTTATCTTCTGTTGTGCTGGTCTCATCCTTTTGGGTCCTTAGCCTAAAATGAGTCAGGAAATGTCCCTTAACATCTTGTTAATAAATAATAAATTATTAAATAATAATAAAGAAGAAAAAGAAACATAATGGCAAGTGTCACAAATCAAAATAGAGGAAGTCACGGGAAGAGAAAGTGAAGTGTTGGGTGCTGCCTGAGGCAGCAGGGAAATCAGGCAAGGCACTCCTGGGGGACCTGGAGCCTGACCTGGAGCGTGGTCCTGGCTGCTGCCGGGGAGGGCGCTGTGTAGGAGCTTGGGAGCAGAGGGAGCTCCTGTGCTTGTGCTGGAGGAGCTGCCAGGAGGCAGGGCGGCTGGAGCAGAGAGCAAAGGGGAGCGAGGTGGGAGAAGAGGAGGAAGGAGCTGAGGGTGAGGTTGGGTATAAATGCTCATCGTTGAAGCTGCATAAAGGGTACAAGGGGGGAGTGTTGTACTATTCTCTCTACTTTTGAGTGTTTTGAAATTTTCTGTAATGCAAAGGAAGCTGGAAAATTAGTTTCTGGCATTTGGAGCTTCAATAGGGGGTGGGGACCCTACCAAGGAATAGAAGGTAAGAGAATTCTCCATCCAGAGAAGGGCGTTCAGGAGGTCACAAGAGAATGACCAATGTTCTCTGTGATATCTCACTCTCCTCAAGGGAAAACCGATCTTAGGAGCCCGTAGACTGTTGAGTGTGAAGTGACGCGCAGGAGGATGTGGTCAGGCCCAGAAGGGGAAGGACAGCAGATACCTGCACAGGCAGGAACTCGACAGCTTACGTTTGCCTAGATGTGGCACTCTTTGGAAGGTATCCACTTGAAATGAGGCCAGTGATTGAAAACCAAATGAACCAGCAAAGATAGATTTATGAAAACAAGGATCTTCCTAATGCGCCAGAAGCCAGAGATCAGTCCCCAAAGAAGGGATGATAGAACAGAAGGAACAGAAACCAGGAGAGGGTATGAAGGAAGTCTTGAGGCTGAGATGAATAAGTTAGAGCAGACATGTACAGAGATTTGTGTCTGAATTAAGACTGGAAGCCCAGCTGGGGCCACCGACATCCAGGACTTAGCAGGCGTAACGTCAGGGGCCCAAGATTCCAGCTCAATTATTTTTTATTTTCATTTCAATGATAATCTTTTAAAAATGAAAACAAACACATTTTGCATCACCAGAATGATCACTTTATCAGCGAAGTATTGCCATGAGATCTCTGCCCACATTTGGGACCAAAAAGTACACTTGGTGTCAAGACAAGAAGAAAAGAGCAGAGATAGACTTGCTACGTAAAGGATTTTTTCTTGCCCGGTGCAGAGCAGATGACTGCAAGGTAGAAGGTGCAAATGAAAATCCAGTGGCACTTTACACAAGGAGAGTGGAGACATGCGCCCCATCAACCGGCGTGTGATAGGCACCCGGAGCTCCAGAGTCTGTGACCCGAGTGGTCAAGACTTTCTCCACGTTCCAAGCAGCAACTGAGCTTCAGAAAAACAGCAGGATCAATCAACTAAATTAATGTTGTTATTTTGAATTTTACTGGTATGTAGGTTGGTATGCACGCTTTTTGATTTTTGCTTTAGAATTATAAAAGAGCTATAACTCTATGCAGACTGTACCTAGCTTTTATGTTAGCATGTATTTGAATGACATTCTTATAGAACTAATTTTAAGTCTACGCTGCAGGATCCACAAGAATATTTGTTTCCTTCAAAGGGATTCCATACGTTACTCGTGTTTAAAAAACCCTGCTGAGAGGACTAGGGAGAGGTCCACGAAACTGACAGTCTGCACTTGAATTGATTTCAATGCTTAACATTTTGCTATTCCCTGTGCGTTTTATTTCTGATGTTGTTTCCAATGTCAATGTTTAGAACGCCTGCCAAATTCTCATGGCCCGTCTTCAGCCAGTCATCAGGAAGAACCCCAAGGGAAGCTGGGAGGACTGGGTGAGTGTCCTCTTCATCAGCCCTGCCTGGAAAAGGCCACCCCTCCAGATGGCCAAAGTTCCTTGGGGGCTGGTTGGCGAGGCCCATTCAAGAACAAAACATTTATTAGCATTTACTCCAGCTTTTCAAAAGTGTGAAAAAGCTGTCTGTGTTCACTGAAACTCAGCTTTATCTCCGAGCGTGACTTCCCACAGAGCAGGATTACAGCCTGGGCTCCCAGGCTTGCGGCCCCGCCTCTTACTGCTGGACCTGAGGGATAGGTGCCCCCTCGGTTCCTCAGGGCCCTGGCTCTCTCGCCACAGCAGTGGAGGTAATAGCAGTCCTCATGTCACAGGAGCATTCTAGTTTTAATAACAATCCTTACTACAATTACCGTTAGGGTTATTCCCAGCCCTGCCGGTTTATTCCAGCAGGGAAGCTGACATAATATACTAAGACAGTCAACCGAATTATTTGGGTAAAAAGCAGGGTCAAAATACATGCATACATAGGGGTGTGTGTATCTAGTTGTATGTATACATACATGCCTATGTCCATACTTACGTACGTAAGTCCATAAATATGGTCTAGCCCCTTTCCTAATTTAAAAAGCCAAAAAGGGTGAAAAGTAGTAGACTTTGCGCTGTGCAACCCCCATAAATAGAGGGTCCCCAGCGCACAGCTAGCAGCTGCCTTGAAGCCCCTCCCTTGAAAAGCGTGACCTGCGGCTTGTACAAGCGTAAGTCTCCTTGAGGTGAATGCGGGCACACAGCTCGGTGCAACAAGAGGAGGCAAGCCCCACATGGAAGGCATTTTTTCTTATTTTTTTCTCATATTTCTTTGTATCCAATCATCTGTTCCAGATTGCAAAAGCCTTCCAGGAATCCATCAGTCTCTCGACTACTGGATATTTCAAGTAAGGGCCGTTTTCACTTTGGATTACACTTGGGCAGGGGCGGTGCTCGCTCATCAGCCTCACAGATGCCCAGAGCACTGGAGCTCAGCTGCACGGCCCGGCCTTAACCCTTCTTCAGTCATGGGCCACGGGAGTGGGGAGGGAGAGCTGGGGAGTGCAGGGACTCCTTGGGGCAGCCGCTGTTCACCACCCAGGAGGGACACCACAGCTATCTACACACACTCCGACCACCCCAGTAACTGCGCGCTGGAGGGAGGGGTGAGACACCAGTGGGCCTCTCCCTGTGTCTGCGTGGTCCTCTTGCAGCTCTGATCAGCACAGCCCCCCCCAGCCCCCGACCAGTCGCAGGAGAAGAGGGAGGAAGGCCTTCGGCCCCAGGGGAAGGGGGTGCTCTGTTCATGTCCAGGACCACTAGTGGGGCAAGTGCCTGTTCCTTTCACTCCTGACTTGTCTTCTCAGAGGCTACCAGACGAATATGGACTGGAAGAAGGAGGAAGGGGATGCTTTTCCATATTATGTCTACGGAGCATCCTGTTCTGAGGTTGAAGTCGACTGTCTGACGGGGGCTCATAAGGTAAACAGCAACATTCGTGCTGGCCATCTGCATAGTACAAACAAACACATTGATGTGTTTTCCCTGCTGTGCATAGCAATCAACTTGATCCTGCCACTGGAAGAACCAGGGACAGATCTGCCATCCTAGTAAAGATCTGTTCCAAATAAGTAATCCCTTCTGTCACGTGTTTTTCTCTCGGCACAGCTCCTTAGGACCGACATCTTCATGGATGCTGCTTTCAGCATAAACCCAGCCCTGGACATTGGACAGGTGTGTGTTCCCAGAAGCACCCCCCCATGAACTTTTGGTCAATTCCATTCAGTACATTATTTTCCGGAGTCCTCTGAACACTTTTTATACCTGGTGCAAGTGTTCTGCAATATATATTATGGATTACACGCACACACAAACACACAAGTAGATAAAATATTGGGACAGAATTTCAAGAAAAAGTTAACAATGGTTGTCTTTGCGTGGCAGGAATGTGTATGACATTCTGCTTTATAATTCTTGGTGTTTTCTAATTTTTCTTCCATGAACATTAATATGTCACAAATAGGGAACGTTGTATAAATACATAATGATAAAGTTACCTTAGTATTCATATTAATGTTGAATTTAAACAGATTACACAATTTAGAGAATTATAAGGGAAAAATGCTTAAACACAATTTTTCCCCTCTTGCTGAATTTAATTCTGATTTTTATCTCACAAATAAATAAAATTAAGGCACCCAAAGTCTTTTTAAACTTCGAGTTCAAAGCTTTCCAGCTGTTGGTGTGGCTCTGCTTCCTTTGTGGCCTGGTTACTCAGGGCGGGGCCAGTGGACCAGCTTCAGCCCAGCCCCGATCTGCCACCCAGCTCCGGGGCGAGGCCAGGCCACTGGTCCGCAGGCTACGCCTGAGCAGCAACCTGGAGCCTTGAGCAGCTTGGCCTCGAACTCCACAGACAGATGGTGCTGTCATCTGCCGACAGCTTCCCATCACCTAAGTCCTAAGAGACTGGTTTTCATAGCTTGGCCAGTGGGCTTTATAAGGAATAGTTTTATTGGTCCCTCAGTGTTTCTCCAAATGTGGTCCTCAGACGCTGCAACAGAAGCACCGACAGTGTTGTTTGGAAACGTGGATTCCTGGCCTCCCCAGGCCCAGACCTGCTCCATCATAACTTTGCTGGGCTGGGGCTTAGAATCTGCGCATTTAATCTGTGCCTGAAATTCACCTTAAGGCTGTAAAGTGTGAGACGCCCAGCTAGCCCAGGCCCCCCTCCCCTCCCCGTCCCTCCCTGCTCCCAGCCATCCCTGCCTCCTTGATGCTTAAGCAAAGGCAGAAAGGGAGATGTGATCAGGAAAGCCCTACATTTGTCACGTTGGAAACTGAAAGAAAACAGGTGTGTTAGACTGGAACTCTGGGACTTTGATCTTTTCCTTTAGGGACAAGCATTTGGAAATATCCAAATTTAGTGTTTAAATTTGTTTACCTTATTCCTAAATTTTACGTTCCAATAAAATGCAAACTACAATTCTCTTTCAATTTTTATAACCTCCAGGCAGACACTCTCTTTAAAAGGGACCTTTGTCCTAGAGCATAATAGTTTGTAAATAGAAGTCAACATGGCTTTTAATAAAAAAGATATAATTTAATAAAAGTATTTAATTTAATAAAAAATGTTTCTTCCAACCCACTCTGTTTAACACTGATCTACTCTCCATAGTAACTTCTAAAGGGAAGTAAAGAAATCCAGATATTATAATAAACTACATTGTCCTGGTTCCATTTGTGCTAGTTCATGTTCCTTTAACGTTAGCTCCTTTTTCGTCTAGTCCAACAGACGTTTATTGAGAATCCATGTACCAGGCACCAAGCTAAGAACAGAATACAAGAAGGCCAGGCCTCAGGATGTCTGTAAACTAGTGAGAGAGGTGAACGAGGAAAATGCCCTCTGAGTGCCCCTGTGATGGGGGAATGTGTTCAAGATGCAATGAGCCTGGAGGAAGCACTTCCTAAATCCACCCAGGGGCTGGTGGGGGTGTCCAGAAGGCTCCAAAGAGGCAATAATTCTTCAGCTGGGACTTGAAGGATAAATAGGAGTCTGTCAGGTGGACGAGCTGAGGTGGGAGCAGTGAAGAGAGTCAGGACTGCATTACAAAGACCTGGAGACCTGAACAGATCTGGTGTAGTTGGAGAATGACAGGGAATTTGACAAGTCAGGTCCCTGGAATGGGGGATCCCTGAGTGAGAAGAGCTGGGGATGAGGCCAGGCAAGATGGCAGGCACCAGACCCTGAAGGACCCTTTATAAAATCCACCACAGTGCTTTCAAGAACGGCTTACTATGGTTCAGAGCTCCATTTCAGTCACATTGGAATCTTTATTCAACCACTCTCACATACTTATGAACTGTGGAACTTCTGCCTGTAGATTGAAGGAGCGTTTGTTCAAGGCATGGGATTCTACACCATAGAAGAGCTGAAATACTCCCCGGAAGGTGTGCTTTATTCTCGGGGTCCGGATGACTACAAAATCCCCACTGTCTCTGAGATACCAGAAGAGTTCTATGTCACCTTGGTGCGTTCCCAAAATCCCATAGCCATCTACTCATCCAAGGTAAGAACTGAGACCTCCGTATTGGGTTTGCGAGGGCTGCGATAACAAAATACCACCCACTGGGTGCCTTAAACAGCAGACATGTATTTCCTCACAGCTCTTGAGGCTGGAAGTCCGAGATCAAGGTTTGATTTCTTCTAAGGCCTCTCTTTGGTTTGGAGATGCCACTTCTTCTCACTGAGTCCTCACATGGTCGTTCCTCTGTGTGGGCACGTTTCTGATGTTTCTCTCTGTGTGTCCTAATTTCCTTTCTTATGAGAACACGAGTCATTGGATTAGGGCCAACTCTGAAGACCTCATTTTAACTTAATTCCCTCTTTGAAGACTTTATCTCCAAACAGTCACATTCTGAGGTACTGGGGGGTTAGGATTTCAACATATGAGTTTTGGGGGACACAGTTCAGCCCATAACAACTTATTCTTTCAAGAAATCATGAAACACAGTTGCTTGCTCCTTTGAATTGCAAACCCCAAAAGGAAAAGGGAAAAGAAAAGCAGACCCGTGACAGAGGGGTGCTCACCAACTCCGAGTAGAGTCTTCACTCTTGAGAGAGATCATGAAACAAATTTAGATCAAACAAGAAAGGTCAAGGAGGAGTCACACATCTTGGTTCATTAGGCTACGGGTCACCGTGAGATAAAACTGAAATTGTGAGCAAATTTCACCAGCCCAGAGCTTTCTTTGCTGCAACCTT
Organism: Equus quagga; assembly: GCF_021613505.1. Classification (NCBI taxonomy): domain Eukaryota; kingdom Metazoa; phylum Chordata; class Mammalia; order Perissodactyla; family Equidae; genus Equus; species Equus quagga. Next base: position 115,566 of record NW_025793810.1, on the reverse strand, counting down.
CCCACATGTCCTCCAGACTCAGTTCTTTCTTGCTCTCACTGCCTCTTGCCCACCCTCCCCAAATCAGAAGGGACTTCCAAACCAGTTTCTCACCAACTGTTCGCTCTGAGACGTTAATAGCCACTGATACAAGAGGTGTTGACCTCATGCTTCCTGGAGCTCATGGGCTCTAACTGGCGCATCAAGACCTACACAAGGGTCCTCAAACACAAGTGTACAAGAAACACAACGTCTCCAACTCACGTTCTGCTCAGAGCCCACATCTGGCCAGACTGATGGCACCTTTAACCTCAGGTTTTCAGGGAATTCTCTCTTTTTCTTAGGAGTAGGTCAAGGTTGGGAGGAAGGTGAGACTTCCTGTCTGAATGGCCTCTGTCTCCACTTCTGCACCAGACTTTGGCCGGGGACGTCTCTAAAGACCACCCCAACACAAGCCAGCCTCTTGGGGTCTAGCCACCTCCCTGCCAGTTCTGCTCCTAACAAGGCACCAGACCTCTCTGCTCTCACCCTCTGCTCCTCACCTCAGAGGAAGCCTGTTCTTCCACCAGCTCCACCTCGCCCTCAACCTTTGCTCCAGAGTAAAAACCGGAGCCTGGGGAGCCTTTACCGATGCTGGCATTCAGCACACACCAGGGATGCTGGCATTCAGCACACACCAGGGAAGTTAGCACGTGTGAGAACTTCAGCAATCCGCTCCCCAGAGTCCACCACCTCTCTGTCTTTCAAGCACAGCTACAAAGATTGTTGTTGCTTCGTTTTGGTTTTGAGTTAAACACAGATGGTCTGGAGCCCAAGGTGAAGTGTCCTAGAGGCAGCAAAGGGCTTTGGTCTTCAGGACTTTCCCGGGGTGGGGGGACAGGAATTTTTAGCTGCCCCACGCTCCTGATGTCCTGGGGCATTTTCATGAGCTGCTCTGAGGAGCACCCCACACACAAATAGGCATGGGGGGATTTCAATTCTGGCAATTCAGATACACTCCATGCTGAGGATTATAAAGCCAGCAGAGGTGAGTGTGTGTGTGTACACACAAATTAGCCCTAAAAGAACCGTGCATTTCTGATGGCCTTTTGCCCTCCTCTCAGGGATTGGGCGAGGCTGGAATGTTCTTGGGATCCTCTGTGTTGTTCGCCATATATGATGCAGTGACTGCTGCCCGCAGAGAGAGGGGGCTGACCAAGACCTTCACCCTGAGCAGCCCGGCGACTCCTGAGTTGATTAGGATGACCTGTGTGGATCAGTTTACTGACATGGTAAGGCGGGTGAGGAGGCGGCGTGTTGTAATCACCCTATACGTGGACTTTCAGCTTCTTGGTGTGGATTTGGTAACCATGAAAGAATTACAGGGCAGGTTCACCTTTGCCAATGGAAATTCTCATTTTGCCTCCACTTGCTATTTGCTATACGCTTCATATCTCAGCAGCTTTGCAGTGAGTGAACCTCTTCCAAGGATGGTTTAATTGTTTCAGACCCCAAAGAAAAGCGCACGCAGCTGAGCCAGTGCTAATAGCCACTGGACATGGTAGCTGGAGACTGTCAACATTTTATCACAGTGCAATGATGTGGTATTTTAATTACTGCAATAACCAAATTAGATTAAATAGATATCTGATCTGATCAATTACACAGAAAGTTTTTGTTAAGCAAACTAATAAAAATAACTTAAAGATATCAAGTCATTGGGCACATCTTGATATGCCTTGTACTCGCACGCTAATAGAACACAGTTCCATTTTCCAGCTGCTAAAATACATCTAGAGCTATCATGAGAGACCACTCCTGCATGGGAGTATTGGAACGGCCCACCGCAGCCCTAAGCGGGTCTTTGGTATAGAATCAGAGCGCACCTTAGGCCTTTGAGATTACAGGGCTTCACGGTAAGCTGCGTCTCATCCCAAACATAAAAAGCTTATGAGGATAAGGAGATTTATGACTCCAAGATTGAGATAAATATGAAAATTACATAATTTTGATAAGAATTAAATGGACGAGTTGTTCTTGTTTTAAAAACAATTTTTCTTTTGAATTACAACTTTTGTCATACAACAACGTTTTATTAATAACTATCTTGCTGCTTTTGACCTTTTTTTAGATTCCCAGAGATGATCCTTCAACATTTACACCTTGGTCCATCCGTGTGTCTTAATCCTACGTTTTCTTAGAAAATGTAAGAATACGTTATTGACCTTATAATTTTCAAACCAGAGCAAAATATCGATTGGCCCCCAAGTGTCAAGGATAATTTTAGCATCTTTTAACTATTCTCTGTGGTTTAAGTCGCCGCATGATGATGTTTTAGGATACAATTCTTCACCAAAAGGTGAAATTTCACCGAAAGATATAAAGAAGTTTAGAATCAAAAGTTCTTCTTTTCATTTGCATTATCTGAAGATCTACATCATCATGATTTCAAAACATGGTGGAATTTTTGTTACCCTGGAACAGCTCCTCTTGCTTTGTTCTTCAGAAATGTGTTCACAATTCAGTAAAATCATGCACCCCCCCCCCAAACTCTCAGGATTAGACTCCCCAAAGCCAGTGGGTGCTGGTAACAACTTGCCCTCCTGGAAAAATCCGTGATTTATAACGTGGCCAATTTCCGGGGTGGCAGCCACTCCCACTGTGAGGTCTCTGAACACGGAGTTGGAAGAGGTGCTCGTAATGGGCTCCTGTGGTCTCGGGCAGCAGCCCCCCAAAATGCTCAGCACCACGCACGCAGCACAGCCTCTTCCTTCCCTGGGAAACCGCGCTGAGTAAAAGGATCTCACTCACCCGGGAGTCCCTTGTTCTGGCTTCGCATCTAAAAGGAGAAATCAGCACCTCCTTCCCTTTGCCATATCAAAGGGACACGAAACCCTCAGGGTTCTTTGTCAATTAATCCTTAGCTATTTTACGCTGCATTTTTCTGAGGAAATGCAGTCTTGCGCCAGAGAAGATGTCTGGTCCGCTGTGAGGTTTGAAAACACAAATAAACAAACTCGGTCATCTGTGGGGATCTGTGTGCTGGATGTCAAAGCCCCGCGTTTATTAACAGTAACTTCGTGGTGGAGGAACAAGTGTATAGCAACTGTGTGCGTGAGAGAGAGCACACTGGAGGAAGGGGAGGCTGGCGGTCGAAGGGAACGGCCTCTTTCTAAAGAAAATGCTCGCCAGACTGTGTCTCTTACCCTAAGAAAGTGTGTGTGTGTGTACATATGTTTTTAAGTGTCTGTTTGAGTTTACCAATAATCTAGATTGCCTGGAACCCAACCCACAAAATTCAATGTGCCAGACAGATCAGTAAAAATAGGGTCACTGGTATATTTTTCTAACAGTAATATAGGAAGACACCTTTATCACAAACACAAATTAATTTTAGAAGCATTATACTTTATAGAGCGTGTGGGCAAGGCCTCCGATAACACAGAAATTGAATTTTTACAAAATAAGTCTGATCTTTTCAGTAGTATTTAATTAACCTGAAGAGTTGAGGTTGGGGAGGAAGTATTTACAAAAATAGTACATTTTAAAGGATAGCAGCTTTCAAACATAGGATTAATATTCTAATGTCTTTAAAAGTTGACAATTTACAGTGTCTATTATATTACAAACTTAATCTGTATTACTAATTTAGATAAATAGCTGTTATTTTCTGTCTACTTTTAAATGTTATTACAGCAATAGTTGTGCTAAAAGTGTAAGATACAATCTTTTTAACCGATGGACTCAGTAAATGGTCAAGCGCCCTTTCAATGATAAAAGCATGTGATCCTTATCAACTCTGGGCAGAACCGCTAATGCTTGTCACTCGTAGAAACTGACCATTACTGCTGCTCGATCATGGGCTCAGTACAAGTTTGTCAGAAGAGAAATAACAGGTGGCAGGAGCGACACTTGGCTGCTCTTCTCCTTTCAACTCAAAGTGCCCATGGGGCCGAGGATGTCCTGCTTCTCCTGGACCCAAAGTTTAGGATGGAGCAGTTTGTGCCACCCTGCAGGAGCGCAGGGCCAGAGCTGAGTGTGTGGTGGCAGGGAGGGACTTGATTTCCCTTCAGAATCTTGAACCTGCAGACACTGGCACGCACTCAGGCTTTAGAAATGGGAGAGGCCAAAAGAGGGTTGGGACAGGAGGGCTGGGAAATCAGTGTCCTTTCTTTTAAGGAAAAATCTTCAAATCCTCTGCACTTGATATTTTCAATGATGTAAATTGGCCGTATTCTTCACACTACCAGCGCACGTAGTATCACAGGTTGAGTTTTCCGGGAGCAGATGCTGAGACAGAGTTTGGGGAGCAGGTTGTTTCTTGGGGATCGAGACCTGAGAAGGGAAGGGTGAGGAAGCAGGATTGGGCAGAGGGAGAAGTCCAACTGCGACACAGGCCCTTGAAACATCAGGAAGCCAGCGGGGGCCCTGGAGCGAGCATCACCCCACCGAGTTGTCCCACCCAGGCTGGAATGTAGGGTGTGTGTTCCCCATATCACTGTCACCAATGGGGCTGCTCCAGGAAGGGCGTGACCTTGAGGGAAAGGAGGCTTTCTGCCCCAAGGCAGACCCCAAAGGAGCTGGCAGCTGGGGACCACATGCTGACCACACTCCTGAAGCTGGGCGGCACGCCCTTTCTTGAAAGGGGATCTGGGCACCTCACCTCCATGTCTGCCACACAGATCTACCAAGGTGATTCTTCCTGACTTGTGAGTTTATTAATATGCAAATCTTACATAACTATAAGCAGTAAATCACATTTAGTTATACACTGGATGAATCACCTTTATGGGGAAGAATAATTTTACATTCAAAGAAATACACAGCTTACATATGTATGTAACAAGTCTGTACTTGCTCCAGAAATTCAACATTATCTGTTTGCCAAGTGCTTTCCATACTTATTCCAGTGCACTCGATTAAATTCATTATCAGCACACTGTGTGCCAGATGCTGTTATTAATGACAAAAATCTCAGAGAAAAGCCTCTTAACTCAGTTTCATTATCTGGAATTGATACTTGATAGATCCACAAAATTGATTTGCTCTGCGTAAATAAGTGACCCTGTAGAAGTGTTCCAGAAAATATGGCTCTGCAGAGCTTTACAATTCTGAGCCCTCGGTTGACAGAAGGCATGTCTGTAAGAAGCATTAAAGAAAACATAAATTTAGCCCCAAAAGTGATGGAAATGCCCGTGTTAATTATAATGTTAATAGATACTTAATATCTAACATTTTCCAAAAGTTATAGTCAAAGGACTTTAGTCCTCATGTCAATCATTGAATTCACTTGGTAGGGAACAGACTGTGAGAGTCTCTCTTTGTCCTTCATTAATTCACATAGATACTGGGCTCTATTTCCAGATTCTTTCATCAGTTCCCCTGACCTAGTTGTTTTATCTTTGCACCAATATCATGTTAACATAGGCGCCATGGCAAGTGCTCCCTCACTGCTCTTTTTCACATTCCTCTTAGCTATTTGGTCTCATTCAAAACAAAAATCGCTTTATCCAATTTCCTCTAAAAACCTAGGTATGATTCTAAGTAGAATTGTATTAAATTTATATGTTAATTTTAAGAGAATTGACTTTTCATCTAAGAACGTTATATGTCTTCCTCTGTGTGTAAATTTCATTTCTTGCCTAGATCCTATGCTTCTTAAATTTGGGGGCTTAAATTTATTCTTGAGTATTCTTGGAGCTACTGTGAATGGAATATTTTTCCACTTCCATTTTTAAGTGTGTATTTGCATAGTAACAAAAACTATTGACTACATCCAATTACTAGATTGTTTTCTTCTCTTCCAATGTGGACATCAATTTACCCCAGTTATTTCACTCTCCCATTATTTTACTACATGCGTCATAACCTCCGAGGTAAAGTGACCCAGTAATGGTAAGAAAGGGCGGCCCTATGTAATCTCTGATTTTATTTGAAATTGTTTTTTATTTTTCCTGTAACAATAATAGTAGTTATCGGTTTTTGTAAATATTCTTATTTCATCAGTTTCCTCCTGTTCTCTTTGCTTTAAAGTTTTGCTAGGAGTGGCTGCTGAATTTTATCAAGTGACGTAATAGCATCCTTGATTTGATCAGTTTTCCGCCTTTATTTTGATGTGATGGGCTGTTGGTATTAATAATGTGCTAGATTTCTGATGTTGAACCCACTTGTGTCCCAGAAATAAAGCTTACTTGGTATATTATCCCTTGATACATTGCCAGATTCTATTCACTAGTATTTTATTTAGAATTTTTGTACAGTAATCTCCCCTTTGTGCACGGTTTCAATTACCTGCTGTCAATCATGATCTGAAAATATTAAATGGAAAATTCCAGAAATAAACAATTCATAAGTTTTAAATTGCACGCTGTTCTGAGTAGCATGATGAAATCTCCCACCATCCTGCTCTGTCCCTCCTGGGACGTGAATCATCCCTTTGTTCAACGGATCCACTGTGTACACCACCTGCCCGTTAGTCACTTAGCAGCCATCTTGGTTATCAGATCTACTCATGGTAGCTCAGTGCCTGTGTTCAAGGAACTCATGTTTTAGTTAATAAGGACCCCAAAGCACAAGAGCAGTGATGCCGGCAATTCGGATATGCCAAAGAGAAGCCATAACGTGCTTCCTTTAAGAGAAAAGGTGAAAGTTCTCAACTTAATAAAAAAAGAAAACAAATGTGTGGTGAGGTTACTAAGATCCAGGGCAAGAATGAATCTTCTATCCGTGAAATTGTGAAGAAGGAAAAAGAAATTCATGCTAGTTTTGCTGTGGAACCTCAAATATGTATGTATAGGAAAAAACACAGCATCGACAGGGTTCAGTACTACCCATGGTTTCAGGCATCCACTGGGGGTCTTGGGAAGTATCCCCGTGGATCAGGAGGGGTCGCTATGTCTGTATTCAGAAGCAGAGTGGTTCTACAGTATTTTTCTACTGTCCGTATTGGGTTTTGGCCTTAAGATTTTACTAAGTTTATAAGAGTAATTGGAGAGAATTTCCATTTGTTTACACCTAGGAGAGTTGAACTAACTTTGGCATTATCTTAGTGAGCACGTAAAATTCATCTGTAAATTCATTTGTTCAATGATAATTTTAATATTTTCTATTCTTTCCATAGTAAGTTGTCTTATTGTTTACATTTGCCTGTTATCTTGTTGACTCGTCTTTATTTTCATCCCCTCTTTATCACTTTAAACATGTTTCTTATAAATGGTGTATATCTAGATTCCAGGGTTTTTTTCTAATCCAATCTGCTAGTCATTATTTCTAAGTGCTACAATTCATTTCATTTATATTTCTTATAATTATTTAAAATGTTTCATCTTTTCTAGTTATTTATACATATAATATATAACAGAAAATATAAATTATGATATGTATCGTGAATAATATGTAGTAGAAAATGTGATATAGTTTGACCTGTGCTTTCCATTTTTCCTTTTCATTATTTTTGCTGATTTGTGCAAGTGATGAGAAAGTCCCTTCCTTCTCTTGCTAATTTGGAAGTTCTACTGTACCAGTAGTTGCACATTTCCATTTACCTGCTTTAATAAACAGACACATATTTCTGTACCACTATTTGAAAACAAGATACCAAATGTCTCCCCATGAAAAGGGGCCCTCTCCTGGCCTCCTGCTCTATCTCTGCCCATATTTCCGCCCTTTGCCCCAATAAAACAATACTTTAGGAACTCTTCTACTTTCCCCTTCTCCCCAGCAGCCTTCAACTCGTCAGTTGCTGAGGCTGCTGTCTATTTTAGGTCTAGAATATGAGTTGAATTTCCCTTACAGAATGGCTCTTTTTAGCGTTTATGTTACACTTTCCAAATAGCCCGCCCCTGTCCACTGAGCCCTCCCCTCCTCCTCACCCTTCTTGTGGACGTTGTTCTTGTTGGATTCTCCCCCTCTGCTGGCTGGTCATTGCCCTGGCAGGAAGATGGGGTTTTGCTCCACTGACAGGTCCCCGCGGCCCGTCCTGCCTCTCAGAAACCTGCAGCTGCTGGTCTCCTGCCCTCTAGCGTCCGCTGCGGCAGCCAGGCGCTCAGACGCCAGGCTGGTTCTTTTTCCTTCATAGAAAACTTGATCTTTCAGCCTTGTACCTGTGAGATATTCTGTCCAGATGTTCTGTCCGTGGGGCTGAGCCCGCGATGGGCGGTGGGGCAGGGCGGCAGTGGCCCCTGCGTTGAAATTGCTCTGCCCCCAAGTCCCTGCGCTCTGGGCCTGTGATGGAAGGTGCAGCCTCGATGAGGGCTGCCCTTTAATGTCTTCTTTTAGTTCGAATTGACGGTCGTCTCCTCCAACAGCTCTCTTTCGCTGAGTGTGTGCTCTGTCTATTTTGAATGATCGTCTCTCTAACGCTTGGGTTGTTCGAGCGTCCACCGGGCTGCCCTCACCGAGTACCAGGCCCTGCTGGCCTAAAACAACAGGCTCTTTTTCTCTCACGGTTCTGAAGGCTAGGAGGCTGGCATCGAAGTGTGGATGGGCCATGCTTCCTCTGACGGCTCTAGGCAAGAAGTCTCCCTTGCCTCTCTCTAGCTTGTGGTAGTGGCCAGCAATCCTGGGCATTCCTCAGTGTAGACAGATCACTCCAATCTCAGCCTCCGTCTTCACACGGCTGTCTTCCCTCCGTGTGTTCCTTTCAGTCTCCAAATCTCCCTGTCCTTAAAAGGACACCAGTCACTGGCTGTAGGGCCCTAATCCAGTATGACCTGTCTTAATTTGATTACATCTGCAAAGATCTGATTTCCAGATAAGGTCACATCAGGGAACACAGTGCAAGCCACAGCAGGTCAAGGAGGCAGCCACAGGCTCCCGAAGGCACAGCGAGGCTGCCCCACCCCCACGGGCCGGCAGGTAGCGGAAGGAAGGCTGACAGTGCTTGGTGAAGAACCTGGAGGGAGCCTGGCAGCCATGGGGCTCCTGAGTGCTCAGACCCTCCCAGACCCAGAGCAGGAAGGACTCAGCCCACCCGCTTGGCACTCCTGACCTCCTGTGCACACGGATGTCAAACTTTCTCTCCATGCCCCACCCCACCCACACCCCCAAAGGACCAACCTGTCCTCCAGAGTCACATTTTTCAGGGTGCGGATTTCTAGGCACTCCGCCAGTCTGTGGCGGGAGAGACTCTCTCCCACATAGTCCGAGGCCTCACTGGCTCCTGGCTTCCCTTAAGCCCAGCAGATGCCTGGCTCAGCAAAGAGCAGAACTGGGAGGGGAAGGGAAGGGACCTCCTAGTCAGAAAGGGAGAGAATGGAGGCTGGAACCTGGGCATTGAATGACCAGTGCAAGGGGCCTAAAAAGGGCTCACCATCTGCTTGCCTGTGTCCCACCTTTGGGCTGCGAAGAGCTCAAAACGGACGACAGCACCCAGGGCCGCAGAAGCAGAGTGCAGGACTTTTCCACTGACAGCCGTGAGCAGGGCTCAGTACGACTTTTTCCAGAAACAAGGGTGTTTGCGTTGTAGGGGAGGCCAGTGTCATTTCCAATATGAGTTTTTCTTTGGTAACAAGGATTCTTCGACGTGACTTATAAGACCTTTTTTATAACAAACACACAAGCGCCTGGGTCAATGCATGTAGAGTTTCTTTCACCCACGAGGACAATCCATTTAAATGTGAAGAAAGTTAGTCTTCCCTTTCAATTAAAGAAAAAAGAGGGCAGGAAAAAGAAGTGGTTGCTCTTTCTCATTGTCTTGAATAAGACCCGAGAGTCAGGAAAGCTTGGCGGGAAGCATCCTACCCTCGCACTGGGCCACCTCTGTTTACCCCGAGCTGGCGATGTTTCGCTGAAGTCCCAGAGCCCTGGCGGTTTGTGAAGAAGAGAAAACCAAGCTCAGGCCTCACCCTCAGCCCTCCTCGGGGCCAGGCAGGAAGCTTTTTGTTCCCCGTGTTTATACTTCACAGGATTTCACGCAAACAAAGCTGCCCAGCCAAACAAGTTTGTGACACACTCCTCTAAGGCCGTTCAAGGTCGGGTTTCAGTTTCCCAGCAGTAAATGTATTTGGTTTCCTAAACCGAAGTCCTCTATCTTCCAACTCTAACGCTGTAATCTGGTGTTGGCACCCTGGACTTGTTCTTCTGTGTTCGATGTTCGTATTCTCTGTTGACGCCGAAGGGTCTATGCCTATGAATATTTTGGAACACCAGGATTCCTGCTGTTTGTTGGCAGCGTCCGGGCTGCCGTAGGTGGAATCGTGTGCCCTCGTCTGCGCTGATGGCCCTTTTTAAAGGGCAGAGCAAGAGGGTGAACAGACTGTGCCCCTTCACCACTGCCCCGGGCGCCGACGCGGCTGCAGCCATCAGCAGGGCCTCTTCTCCACCTGCCACTTTCCCTCCCTGCCTGCCTCCCCCCGTTCCCATGGTCCCCCTTGCAGCCTGATGTCCCTCCGCAGGCCCTCCCTGATGCCTCTCCCTGAAGCAAAGCTAAACCCTCCATTCCGTGCTTCTCACCAAGGCAAAGATGTAAGCGCACAGTAACTGTCTCTTGTACTAACCACAGACCCCTTGGAGAAAGAAACCTTGCAGATCTGGTTTTACACAGTGCCCGGTGCAGGCTGGGCCTCAATAACTACTGGTTGAATGAATGAATCCCTAATGCCTCCTCGTGTAAAGTATTTTAGGTAATCAGGCAAGCATTTAGTAACCCTCAGTGAACAAACTGTCATTCACGCGGAGCATTGCGGGTGACACAAGTAGCTATTCTAACCTCCAGGGGCTTAAGACCTAATTGGAAAAATGGGACACAGATGTTGACAAGACAACCAACTATTCGCGGCACATGAGAGACTAGCTACCTGTTTCCTGGTTTATTAAATGAAAAGTAAAGGAGCGGTTGGTTGGATCGGCAAGTGTTTTTGGAATTGAGAGAAAGGCAGGAAAGGAGGTTTGGGGGGCTGGCCCAGTGGCCGAGCAGTTAAGTTTGCACATTCCGCTTTGGCCGCCCGGGGTTCACCAGTTCAGATCCTGGGTGCAGACATGGCACTGCTCATCAAGCCACGCTGTGGCAGCATCCCACATAGAAGAACTAGAATGACCTACAAGTGGGATATACAACTATGTACTGAGGCTTTGGGGGAAAAAAAAAGAGGAAGATTGGCAACAGATCTTAGCTCAGGGACAATCTTCCTCACCAAAAAAGAAAAAAGCATACTTTTAAAAAAGGGTCACATCTTTAAAAAAAAAAGAAGAGAAATTGATGCTGCTTTTTGATGCCAGTTAAAGAGGGAGGGAGGCAGACACAGCGGGACAGAAATGGGGTTGTTATCAATGCAGACATGGAAGAACCTCCTTCAGTCATTCAGCAAATACTCCTGGGCACTGACTGGGCGGTAGGCATCGGTCCAGGCCTGGGGACACAGCAGCAAGTTGAAAGTAACATGCCCACCCTCGTGGAGCTTGTATTCTAGTGGAGAAAGCTAACCAAGAGGTGAGCCAGTGTCCTCGTCGGGCAGTAGCGAGAGCTTTGGGGACAGGGAAGGAGGTGGCAGCAGAGAGAGGGACGTGCTGTTCAGCCTGTGATCAGGGAAGCGTCAGCCCCAAAGAACAAGAAGGCCCCAGCCACGCCCAAGTCAGAGAAGAGAAGTCAAGCAGAGGGGATAGCATGCCCCAGGGCCGCGGACAGGAGAGAGTTCAGCACGCGCGCAAAGCAGGGGAAAGGCCAGCATGTCAGGGGCTGTGACCCAGGGAGAAAGTGGCTGACATGTGCCCAGAGGGGCGGGCAGGTCGAGCCCCCAAGGCCTCGGAGGAAAGCCTACGGGGCTTTGGTCAGTGGGTGGGAGGCCGATGGAAGGCTTCAGGTAGGGAAGGGCCGGTTTACACACAAGAGCGAGGACGAGAAGAGTAGTTTGACCAGAACAGGAGGTTTTTTGGAGAGCAAGAGAGTCTGAGGCCAGAAACCCAGGCTGTGGAGGGCTTTGCACACGGAGCTAAGGAGACTGACCTTGTGTTCCCACCTCAGAGAGCTACTGGGGGTATTCTTAGCAGGAGTGACAGGATCCAAAAGGCTGGCGCGAAGGTCCCACCCAGTTCTCAGCACCATCTGCCGCTCTCCTCTCGTGGCCCTGCGTTGGGTTTATTCAGCACCTTTTTAATACACGTGAAGCACCCACACACCCCCAAACACTAGCACAGGTGTGTGAACACTAGCTCCCCAGGTGTGTGAGGACGAGTGTGCTTGGGACCCAGGCATCAGAACTGTAAAGAGAGTTGGAGGCTGCCGACAGCGTGGCATGAGGAGGGTTTTCTGGAACAGCTCTGTGGGGCGGCATTCTGCAGCCATATCTGGACCGAGTGGGAAAGAGGATGTTCCTCCGTTGGCCATGCCGAGAGGATGCCAGGTCTTTGCTGTCTCCGCCTGAGGCACTGTCACACGGTGATTCACCTTAACACAAAGGCTGACTCTCGGCCGTGTGCCGGCCCCACACCCACGGGAAGGAAGTGTCCGGAACGGGAAGTCTGGCTTCCTCCCCTGAAACCAGACCCGAGCAGCTACCTGCTTCACTGCAGAGAGGCCAGTCCCGGGCTCTAAAAGTCTTCATGCCTTTAGCAGAAGGAGTAAGAACTGCTTGGCTTATCTACCGATGTCTAACTGGACATGTTCAGAGAGACCCACAAGGGTATTTTCCTTTTAGCAAGTCTCTGTCTGTGCACTTACAGATGTCGTAAGCCAGGAGATCTTGGTTTTAGTTCCTGCTTTGCCATTTACTTCCTGCACGACCTGAGCCACTGAGATCATGGGCCTCACTTTACTTATCTGTAAAGTGGTTGCCTTGACTAGATCACTATTTTCCGGTGGAAGCATCCTGTCAGTGGGAGGAAGTAGGAAGGGTACAGAGCGGCTGGTGGATGTGACGCCCCGCCTCCACTTTAACTGGGACACAAGCTGGTCTTGTCCATATGATTTCCAGCGAGGAGACATTTCTGCAACTGAAGTAAGAAATGTTGGAGAAGTGGGAGGTTTCAGAAAGCCCACTTGTAGCTCTTTTGGAAACGAATGAAATCCATGCGGGATATATTCCCGGGGCTGAGTCATTGTGCAGAGCGGGCTTATGTTGTTTGTGGTCTTCACACTGAAGCTCGCCAACCTCAGGAAAAGCCAGAAGAGGTGTGGGCTGTGTGCAGCAAGCTCTGGAGCGGGATTGGTGGGAGGCGGAGTGAGGCCAGGGGTGAGAGGCTGGGCCACGCGGGTGCCTGGACTTAAAAGGCCGGGAGGCAAGGAAGTCTCCACCCGCTGCCCTGCTCTCAGGGGCTCCAGGCGGCCGGCTTCACTCAGGGAGGGCTCTCAGTTGCCTGGACCCAAATCCTGCCCTCTCTTTCTGGGGCTGGTGCCCAGGAGCCTTCCGCCCTGGAGCGTGAGGCGAAGCTTCTTACAGGTGCAATGCCCCACCTGTCGAGATCCGACGAGTTGGTTTTCTTCGTGAACGGGAGGAAGGTAAGTGCTGGGTGACACCCTGGCTGGCAGAGACAGCAGGAGCCCACTAGCTCCAGGGGAGCCCTTGTGACCCATTTGGGTGGAGCCCCCTCCAGTCAGGACAAGGAGCCAGGGACTGGAACAGTACACATTTGGCCTGTTCCTCCTCGGTCGGAGCTCAGCCTTGGGGGTGCAGGCGGGAGGCGGTAAAGCTCCAGGGTTACCCGCACGAGCCTGCCGGCAGACTGTGCATTCACCTATAACCTTATGCAAGTTACTTCAACCCCCGGAGTCTCAGAGCTCCCTCTTTAGAGCCCACCTCCTGCAGCTTTTGTAAAGATTAAAAGAGAGAGGCTTCCCTCGTTGGTTAGGAACCCCTAAGGGCTTGTAAAGTATTGAGCCCTGGCTCTCACGCGTGGGAAGCACTTCGTCTAGTAACACCTTGATCCTCAAACCCAGGAGGAGAAGAAATGCAGCTTTCTTTCTTTTTCTATTCATCAACTTTATTTTCTGAGCCTCCATTACACAGAATTGGTTGAAAGGTAATTGCAGCCCACTTTCTGTCCCCCTCTTGCCTGGGTTGCTGCTAAGTTCCAGGCGGAACACGGATAACAAGATGTTCTTCTATTGCCCCTGGTCCCAGCACTCTCCCTCCGGCCCTCACCATCCGTGCACGCAGGCCACTGGTGAGCCCTCAGTGCCCTCTGCCAGGCCCACCGCTCTTGTGAGTCTGTCTGTCTCTCAAAGGAACCATTCTGCAGCTCCCAAGGCAGGTGGCCTCTCCTCCAGGGCCCTCAGCCCTCCAATCCTGCAAACCTAACTGAGATCTTGTCATGTCCCCCCGGACCCCCACCCCCGCCCCAGGGCTCAGCCCAAGAAAGGAGACAGAATGTAGAGCCTCTAAGCTGTCATCCACCCCCTTCTAATCTCTCTCTTGCAGCCAGTGTCCACGGCCAACAACCAGCACACATTCTTCCAAAACTGTCGCTCATGAGCTGGGGCCCTTGTTTGTCCCACTGGCCTCAGCTTTGGGGGTCCCTTCCTCTATTTTCTGTTCCACATCCCTCCTGAGTCATGAGCCCAGAGTGAGGCAGCTGCAGCCAGAACAGGGCATAAATCAAGGGTTAGAGGAAACACAGATGTGTGCGGTAGGGGTGGAGTCAGGTAGATAATAAAAATATCCAACCACGTTCTCAATAAACGGCTTTTGAAGATCTGTGGTGGGGGGAAGGGCAGGCGGAGGAGGGTTTCTTTCGTTGATCGGAGCCCCCTGGAGATTCAGAAAGCAGTTGAATTTTAACATCTCAACTTGGAAGCATCTCCCTCAGTACTTTTTCATTCTTTGAGGTCTACACAAGTTCACATTTTTCTTCTGGGGAGAAAGGAAGAATTAACGTGAATAGGCCACTGTATCTTCCTTTCCTCTGATGCAACAGAATGGAGGGAGGTGTTTGCAGGACATCCCAGAACAAAGCCAAAGGAAATATCCCAAAATAAGCAGATGAGAAAGAAGCATCAAGGAAGGTCCCTCCACGGCTTTTGAACGCTAAATCCCCAACTTTTCAAGATAAGGGAGGGAGGAACGTTAGTGCTCTGCCAGAGCATCCTGGGTCCTGAGCTGGGGCAACAAGGCTCACCATCAGCCACTCTGCCAGGGAGGGGATTGGAACACTCTGGGGCCTCTCCAGGGTGACGGCAATTCTCCCCACCCCCCTCTCTGCCACCACCTCTTCAGATCCCTGATGTCATCAAATGTACTCTCCACCAGAGGTGAATCAGAGAGGCCAGCATAGAAACACTTCCTATCCATCTTTCTTTTTCTTTTTTTTGAGGAAGATTAGCCCTGAGCTAACATCTGCTGCCAATGCTCCTCTTTTTGTTGAGGAAGACTGGCCCTGAGCCCACATCCATGCCCATCTTCCTCTACTTTATCCGTGGGACGCCTACCACAGCATGGCTGGCCAAGCAGTGCCATGTCCACACCCGGGATCTGAACCGGCGAACCCTGGGCCGCCAAAGCAGGACGTGCACACTTAACCTCTGCGTCACCGGGTGGCCCTTTACCCATCTTCTTCCCTCCAGGACCCTTCATTTCATGCATGCACACGCACACACACGTACGCGCACGCACACACACAGCATCCCAGTCCCTCCCCAGCTTGAATATTTTAAGAGTACAAAAGACTGGGTTGAAAGATTCCACAAAAATAGAGAGAAGAGCAAACATGAACAACTTGGCTCCCAGGGCGTCTTTACGCAGCTGCAGTTCTCAGCTCTAACAACACGTAAGGCCGTTGTTGCCACACTTGCTGGGTGAGTCTCCTGCTCTGAAAATGCGTGTGAAAGTTGTGTGCCCTCAGAGCACAAAAAAACAGGGCAGGTGAAACCGGGCCTCATATTACACCCCAATCCCTAAATCAAGCCGCAGCAGACATTCTACCGGTCACTGATTTAATCCCCATAATCACCTCTGTTCTGTTCCCAACACAGGTGCTGGAGAGGAATGCAGACCCGGAAGTCACACTGCTGAGCTTCCTACGAAAGAACTGGACCCTTTTGACCATGTCTTGGCCGTGTCTATGTTTTCCTTGAAACTTAGGCCAGCTGTGACCATGAGAACTGATCAGACTTCCCCATCCCCAGACGGTCAGCCCCTCGGCCACTCTCTCTGTTTGCTTTTGGCAATGGTTTAAGGGTATTAAGTTAACTGGGCTACTTGTTGAGGATAAAATTTCCCCAGAGGTCCTTATATCCTGCTTTAATACCAGTGAAATATAAGCTAAGCTCCTCACGTCAGCACTAATTGTTCCCGTAAGGGCTTTCTGGATGCCCGGCAGGCGGTTAGGTAACAAAGGTTTGTGTCACCTGTGCCTGCCCTGCAGGGAAACCAGCTTCTCCAGACTCTGGGAAACCTGATCGTAGGGGAAGATCGCCTTTCATACATCTGTCGTCTGCCACCGTTTTACGCTCTGAAAGGTAGATCGTAACAGCAAACATAGTGTAATTGGTGAATCTAATGGCTCTCTCAGAGAAGCCAAAAAGAACCAAATTAATGAGAAAAATTACAAATTGATGGAATCAGCCCCTGTGCAAGTTTTGTTTAAAAGCCCACATGGTTTTTAATTAGTAGTCGATATTTGAAAATTAGGAAATCTCATATTTTTAAAATTCAAGATTTTTCAGCTTCTCATGAAAAATGAGAAGATAGTCATTCCTGCGTTACAGTGGACCTGCCTAGGGCTGAGCAGGGACTGTCCCTAGTCCTCTGTCTAAAGTGGGGCGTGAGCTCCCAGTTACACCCAGCCCACTCCACTCACTGACATACCCTCTCTGAGAAGCATTTGAGTTATGACTTAATTTAGATGAACAAGCCCCATGGCTTTGAAAAAAAAAAAACCAAAGTCAGTGATTCCGAAGTCTTCTTAGCAATTCTAGTGAACTACATCCAGTCCATAAACTGTGTGGAAATCGACCACAGTCAGGGAAAAGGATGACTAAAGAAAAGGGGTGGAGGCTGAAACTAGATTTGGGGTTGGACCTGGACGATTGCCCTTAGGAGGTGGAGCCGAGGGGCGCTCAGGGTGGGCCGTGATAAGCATGCGCGTTTTCTCCAAAGGCTCACTCGCTTGCTCTCAAATGCAATACCAGCTGCTGGGCAAAACTAGTAACACTGCTAGAAAGCAGTTGTCTTCCGATCATATGATTGGAACCCGGAAGAACACCTGTGATGGAAATAGGATTTTTTTCAAAGGGCTTTTTCATCCATTACCCTCCAAGATGTTTATGATAAACCTGTGAAGATCAAGTAGGTATTACTTTCACCTCTTTGCAAGTGAGGAAACAGGCAGGGAGAGGTTAATATGTCGAGTGTCACACAGCTAATAAGATATGGAGTGGCATTTACTGACACCTGGAGGCAGGCAGGCGACTGATTCCTCAGACCTGCACCTCACCCCACAAAGCAGACCTTCCTGGCTAGAGACACCCTGGGGAGGCCGCTATAATGGAGGCAACATGTCCGCCCTGGAATCTTTTCCTTGACCACCCCTTTCCAGTACGCCTCACGGGAACCAAGTATGCCTGCGGAAGAGGAGGCTGTGGGGCCTGCACGGTGATGGTGTCGAAGCACGACCCCGTGTCCAGGAAGATAAGGTATCCTGCCCAGAGGCTGGAGGAGGCTTTGCTTCTCTGCCAGCCTTGTATCCTCACCTCACAGCCAAAGATCTCTAAGGATCTTCCAGTCTTACAATTCTCGCTCTCTCGAGATCTTAGACACCTCTGAAAACCTGAGAAAAGCTGGGAGCCCTCTACTCAGAAAACACACAGTTTCAGGGCGATCACGGACCTCCCAAGGCCCATCTGTCCATCCCAGGTTAAGAAACCCCAATGTAGGCAAACCATTCATTTTACCGATGAGACTGAGGATCAAAGAGACTAAATGACTTGTTCAAGGTCATATGACTAGCAAGCTGTGGAATAAGGACTTGACCCCACATTTTCTGGCTCTGAAGCGAATGCCTTTTCTACTGTTGGACTCTGCAGGGACCTGGGCCATGATTCCATCCTTTAATTAAGGGCCAGATTCCAGGACTTGGGCTGTTCCCAAATCCACAGGCCCAAGAAATCAGGAAATGACCTCAGAACACAGACCACCCAACACTGTTGAGAGACCTTACATGGAGAGTTTAAAATTAACAAGCAAAAAAATTCTCCAATATGAGTAGAAGACAGAGGTGTGCCTTTGGCCTGTTGTGGGATCAGTGTCCTAATGAACACTGGTTGAGGTCTAACCACACTCCTGATGACCCGAGCCCACTCTCATTGAGTCCAGACCCAGGTGGGTCTGTTCTGGGCTTGGAAAGTTTTTCTGAAGTTCAGAATGCCCCTACTCACCCTAAGGATCCCCAATTCGTGCAGATAATACAGTCAGCAGAGAGGACTCTAAATTCTTCCTCTCTGACGCCCCTCCAGTTCCCCATTCCCTAGGCTGAATGAGAGGCCTGGGGGTTTCCCGCTGCCCATGAGGCATAACTGTGTCACTCCTCTTGGTTTTCCTTGTACTTCTCATACAAAGACACTTCTCCGTCACTGCGTGCCTGGTGCCCATCTGCTCTCTGTATGGAGCTGCTGTCACCACCGTGGAAGGTGTTGGAAGCATCAAAACCAGGCTTCACCCCGTGCAGGTGAGAGCACGTCCTCATCGTCTCACTTCTTGACTTTACCTTTTTGACCAATGCTGCACTCACAGTGCTGCCTGGGGCTGCCAGGGTGGGGTCAGGTGAGTAGAAGCTTTGGATGCATATTGACCAAGATGATAATAATATCTGTGAAGTGGTTTAAAAGAAGCCTGGAAATCCTTCCACATTTTATTAGATGATCATCGTTTTTCTTATTTTTTCTACTTGAATGATAAGCAGGACTTTAAAAACATCAATTAACACCTATTGGACTATGCTGTGGGACAAATATTGTACAACGGATGTTATGCATGGAATGAAATGTCTCTGAGGCTAACAGGATCAAATTCAGGGTTACCTCCTATGGTATGGGGTTCTTGGGAGTAAAATCAGAATTGAGGGTGACTGTGCCAGAGCACAAGGACAGTTGTTTCTCCAAATCTTAACTTGAAGATGGCAAAGAGAGGCTGGTTTTAAGAGTACTGTGACCTGCATTGGCAGAAAACACATGAATTTCTCTGTCATTGTCACAGGGTTTGGAGCGTCATAGGTCCAGATCCACCAACACTGCAAGGCCTTCCAGGCAGGAGGAGCCCAAAGGGTCTCTGGGTTTAACCACGTGAAAATCGATTCCAGGAAGGTCAGCAAAGGCAAAGGACGCAGGAAATTTTCCTAGAGTCCCTGAGGAGATCAGAAAGGACGTTCACAGCAAGGCTGATGAACCCGAATCCTAGGATGACATTCGGAATCTAGAGCAGGGCTCCCAAACTTCAGAGCGCTGAGACCCAGCAGGGAGCTTGTTGCAAACGCAGATTCTGAGTCAGGAGGTTTGGAGCAGAGGCCTGAGGTTCTGCCTTCCTATGAGCTCCCGGTGGAACCAACACCGCTGGTCCCGGGGCTGCACTTTAAATAGCAAGGATCTAGGACACAGACCACAATCTTGGACCTTTGAAAGGAGAGCTCCTTCTGAGCTAACACAAAAGAATTTAAAGAAGAAAGTGAAGTGAGGTCAACAGGAGATAGTCTCCAAGCTCATCAAAAAGAGGCGGCCCCACGGGCAGAACTAAGACATGGAGGTGTTCCAGAAAGCTGTTTCTGAAACCTACACATAATTTCCTTTTACTGATGATTTTTGGAGACTTCTTCCCACTCTGGGAATCAAGGCTGCACGCTGCTAATTCCCCATTAGAAGGAACTGGGCATTTGAGCTTGAGAAGCGATTGTAACGCTAGAACAGGGCTTCTGAGTCACCTGCTCCAGGAGCAGCGTGGGAAAGGGGGCACTGGCCATCTCTGAGCAATGGGAGGAGGGCTTCTCAGGGCCTGGGCTCCCCCATGACAAGGGAGACGCAGCACACAGACCCTCCCCCCGAGAGGCAGAGGCAGCGGGCAGGCAGGGCCTGTAACCACATGTTCTTCCAGGAGAGGATTGCCAAGAGCCACGGCACCCAGTGCGGGTTCTGCACCCCTGGGATGGTGATGTCCATGTACACGCTGCTCAGGAACCACCCACAGCCCTCTGAGGAGCAGCTAATGGAAGCCCTGGGAGGTAGGTCTGACATGGGGAAAACCCTCCACCCACCTGAGGCCAGGTGGGAAGTATGCCTCAGGCTCCCCCAGCCCACATCATCCCAGCCCAGCTCAAGGCCTCCCTCAGTTGTTTCTGAAGTAGCCACAGTTCACCCAGGAGCAGGGAAGAATGTCAGGCTGTGCCCTGCTTATCAGAGCACTTGCTGGAGCGGCCTGCGCAGAACCCACTGCACGTGGACCATACCCCTGTCTTGACACGCCACGTCTCTGCACAGTGACTTATTTGGCTGCCTTCGTTAGAGCTGTTGTAACAAAGCACCACAAACTGGGTGGGTTAAAACAACAGGAATT
>NW_025793810.1:81935-95130 GCF_021613505.1 Equus quagga | reverse complement strand
GGAGGGAGGGCAAGAAATGTTCAGATAAAAAGTGAAATCCTGGGGGGTGATGTGGATTTGGGTTACCCAGGCCAGCCTGGCCCTGCCATGTCTTGGACACTTTGCCCAAGTCATTTTCACATAAATCACAGCCCAGCTCAATCATCGACTAATCGGCATCTCTGTCTCATTTTGGATTTGAATTATGTCTCTCAGGATGGCCGTCATTTTCCTGAAATTTCAGACCGATTCCTAAGCGCTCTAGAAGATTTCCCGGCCACAGTACCCCAGGGCGTCCAAAGGTACCAGGTCAGTGAGTTTAACTCAACAGAAACCTAGAAACTAAGAGAAAAGTGATAGCTGTGTGAACAGGCAAGCTCTTCAGAGTTGTGGTTTCTAGTTCTGACTTTCCAGTTTTGCTAGAATATCGGCCGTTTGTTCAGGCCACATCAGGAAGATGCTGGGTGTCAGATCAGGCCTGGGCTGCCGCTAGATGCACTCGAGGCTGAGCCGACCTGGAGCAGCTGGCCCTCTGCCTCATCACTGAGTCTCTGCACTGCTGCTCCCGAGCAGCTGTTCCAAGAGCAGCTAAAGCAGGTGTGGGGGAGCGCAGAGCAGGGGAGCGGCCGGGTTCAGCCTCAGCCCTGATGGCAAATGTGCAACCTCCAGTCAGGAAAACAAGAGCTCTGCGAGTAACTGGCCCCACCCTTCCTGAAGGACGCTTGAGAAAGTCTCTACTGTTATATTCAGAGCACAACCCCTCCCCTCACCCCGTCTCCACACCAGCTCTTCCCTGAGGACAGTTCCAGGATAAACGCCCTCTCCGTGTCCTCCTCCTCCCAGGGATGTTTTTGTGCCACCAACAGGGGCAGCCAAGGCACCTTAGTCCTGGTCTGGGTGGACTCCACTGCTGTTTCCCCCCTCCCTCCCCAGAGGCCCTGCTCAAGTCAATAAGCAGGATTTGGGCTAAGATTTTGGTCCCCCACCCTCAGGAATTACATCACTTTAGGCCTCATCATCATGATCGCTTTATAGTTGAATAGGTTGATCATTGGAAAGGCAAGAAAGCAGGACAGGGAGACCCTCTGAGTGCCAGCAGAAAGGGGTCCAGGGTCCCCACTTGGAAAGATGCCAAAAGGAGAAGCTGGGTGCCCCTTGACCTACTTCCCAATTTTGCCAAAAGGTTGGCCCTGTCGAAGGCATTGCCACATAACTAAAACGACAAGTCCCCAGTCTAGTTACATCATAAAACTGTCACGCTCATCATCTGGCCCAGTTTGTTGCCCGAGGGTGACCGTTGATCTCTCCATCCCGAGTCAGGAGGGTCAGTGATTGGCCAGGCCACTCCTGAGATTAAAGGCTCCCAGGGCATCTCACGTCTTCCTCTGCAGAGAGTGGACTCTCACCAAGCCCTCCAGGATCCAGTCGGACGGCCCATCATGCACCTGTCAGGTCTCAAACATGCCACAGGTGAAGCCATATTTTGCGATGACATCCCCACGGTGGATAAAGAACTTTTCATGGCTTTGGTGACCAGTACCAGAGCGCATGCAAAAATCATGTAAGTAAATGAAAAGCTTTCAAAAGCCTTTTAAAAGCACACCTGGGGATTCCCCGGGAGGAATGTGTCCATTCTCCTGTGATGTCCCAAACCCAAAGGATCTAAAATGGAAAGAGTAAAGAAAAGGTCAGCAGCCCCAGGAGGAGGAAGGGAGAGAATCCAGAAATGACCAGCAGGAAAGAACAAAAATCCTAGTTATGGGCCCCTTGCTTCCGGCTCAGCCTCCCAGCACCTCATTCTACCCCCTGCAGCCTCGGGCAGGGCTCGAAGGAGTACCTCTGAGCAGGGCCGACATTCAGTGACTGATAAAACACTGAGGTCCTTCGTTACTGCATGTTAAATGGCCACTGTCCTAAGCTCCCTAAGGACACCCCTTGCCGCAACCACACCGGCCCCTCCTCAAGCTCCCCTCCCAGCAGCAAAAGTGTTACCCCTGGCCCAGCAGGGGGCCTCCTGGACCCTCCTGTGGTGGGTCAGCTTCAATTGGTCAGGGCCTAGTTGGGCCAGTTGTTATATATTTTGATTTTCAACCATGCTCTCTCCCTCCCTTAAAGGTTTGGGGCCTCCAAGCTTGCTGATTTCTACCTCTTAAATATTTCTCTCTTTTCAGATCAGTTGATTTGTCCAAGGCCCTTGAACTCCCTGGGGTGGTTGATGTGATAACAGCTGAGGACATTCCAGGCACCAATGGTGCCGAAGATGACAAACTGTTGGCTGTAGATAAGGTACAGAACATGCCTTCCCAGATGACGTTGTGCAAATATTCACCGAGGCGCCACCTCCAGCCGGCTCTCCATTGCCTCCCAGCAATGTCTGCTGTCGGGGGGAGAAGGGACAATTCTTCCAGCTTCTCTCTAACCCCGATGTGTTTATTCACACAGAGCTGCTCTTCTGGAGGCAGGAAATAACATAAAAGGAAACTTATTACAGAAAAACAATAAGTCCTAGTTTTCCGACTGTGTGCTCTCGAGTCCATTTACCCTCATCTGAAGAATAAATGTAGGCACTGACCTGGATGAGGTTAGACTACCCTAGAAAGATCTAGAAAGGAGAGTACAGATCATACAGCCACTCCCTGTTATTTATACTGACCTCCCTCCCTTTCTAGACCCACCTCCCACCTACCGTCACACCTTCCACTTTTAATGAAGTTGCCCTTGCCACATCTGACCTTTTAATTCAATTCTCCGATAATCGATTGAGCACCTGCTGTCGGAGCCAGACCACCCTGGTTCGTGCTCCAGCTCCACCACGCACTAGCGGGGCGCCCTTGGTATTATCCTCTGTGGGGGGAGCAATCGTAGCAGGCACCTCACCGTACTGTGAGATTTGGATGAGTTCTTGCACGTAAGGCATGTGAAGGCTCCCAGGAAGTGTCAGCTACTATTGTCACATCTCAGTGAGTCCTGCACAGACTATTTCTCCTCTAGCCACAGAACGAACCACTTTCATTTGCGTGACCTCCAGATGAAGGGCTGGCTTTCATTTAGGAGCTGCATTATCTGCTCAGGCAGCCACAACAAAATACCACGGACTGGGTGACTTAAAAAACAGAAACGTATTTTCTCACAGTTCTGGAGGCTGGAAAGTCCAAGATCAAGGTGCTGGCAGGTCCGGTTCCTCCCGAGGCCACCCTTCCTGGCTTGCAGAGGGCTGCCTTCTCCTCGTGTCCTCACGTGGCCTTTTCTCCGCGCACAAGCCTCCCTGGATCTCTTGCTCTGCTTATCAGGACATCAGTCATGTTGGGCTCTGGTCCACCCTTATGACCTCGTTTAACCTTAAGGTCCCCTGTACGGTCTCTCTTTCCAAATGCAGCCGCGTGGGAGGTGAGCGCCTCCACAGATGAATTTGGGGGAGGACACGGCTTAGTTCACAATGGGAGCCGCGTTGTACAAAAAATACTTCCCTTATCTTTAGACTCTGAAATGACATCATGATAGTGACACATGTGAACCAAGCTTGACAGAGGACCCAGCAGATTCAGGTCACAGCCAATATCACATGCACTCTGGGATGTGAGGTTAGGGGCTTACATGCATTGAGTAACATGGCGAATGGAACCGTCTGTATTATTTAAATTGGTTTTTAATTAAAAATTTTCCGCCAAGCACACGGAATCGAATGTGCCTCCAGTGTGGTTCTCGTTGCTCAAGAACGATCACTAAGGCACCAGCCACCGGTGAGGATGAGCTGAGCCTCCTTCCACCCAGAGTCTTCTGCCTGCGTCACGCATGTACCTTCCCCAGGTGCTGTGCGTGGGCCAGATCGTCTGTGCTGTGGTTGCAGAGACGGAGGCACAGGCGAAGCGTGCAGTGGAAGAGACGAAGATCGCCTATGAGGACCTGGAGCCCGTAATCTTCACCATCGAGGTGAGCGGGGCTGGCCGGTCTCTCCTGCGAGGCTGTAGAATCAAAAGCGCCTTTGTGAATTTGTTAATGCGAGCCCAAGTCAGGGCCCTACTTTTATCTCGTCACTGGCTGGCTTTGGAAAAATCAGCTTTCTCGGGAAGACAGTACTTGTATGAATTGAAATTAGCTTAGGCTCCAAGAAACAGGAAAAGAATGACAGAAGTTTCTTGCTCTCTCACGTTCAGAAAGTGCAGAGGTGGTCAGTCCAGGGCTTATATGGGGGTCTACGTGTCAGGGATCCGTGCTCCTTCTGTCTAGTTGCCCTGTCATGCACGGTTTCCATTCTCCAGGTCACACTGTGGTCCACGATGGCTACGGAAGCTCTTGCCATTACGTCACATTGCAGACAGCAGAGAGAATGAGGTGATGAAGGGCGTGTCCCCTCCCTTGAAGGGCACTTTCCAGATGTCACACATACCTTCCTGCATCTCATTGGTTAGAACCTAGTCACGTGCCACAGCAAGGGGAGCTGGGGGATGTCGATTTTATTCCAGGCGGCCAGGTATCCACTAGAAACTTGGGAAGATGATGAGAATGGATATTGGGAACAGTAATGTTTTCAAGGTAGAGCCCAAGAGCAACGGGACTTTCATGATGGAACTCCAGAGAAATTTCCACTCTGGTTTCTGGGTGAGATGATGGAATGCAAATGCTACCCCATAGCATATATTGGCAAATGCACAAATAGTGAACTTAGAACAGAAAAGTCAGACGTGGACTGAGGATGGCAGTTCTAACTGAATGAAGAGCGAGTGCAGAGTAATTGAATTGAGAAAAGCTCACTTATTTGATTTCTTGTGACAGAAAATAAAAAATCTTCAAAGGCCCAGTGAACCATTTGAACATTTTTGAATGTTCCTAAAAGGTACAACTTGCTCAATATTCAAAGTATTTATTTAAAAAGTCATGTTTCTTGATCTTTCTAAACCCAGTCAACTCTGATCCAAATTCCTCTTTTGTCGAGATTACAGGGAGTCCAGGCCATTTTTCTCGGCTCACTCCCCTTCCTAGGGTTGGGCTGGGATCCTAACATGGGTTTTTGAAACTTCAATTCTCATCCCATGTCCTCAAGGGAGAAGTGACATCCAGAGGACACAGCCGTGAAGTATCCTGGGGCTCAGGATGGTTAGCGATCTGGAGTCCCCGCAGAATAGGACTGTCCAGAGTCAGCACCAAATTCTTTTGTGAACAAAAATAGGCAACAAAATAGTCATATATATCAATACTTATTCATCCATCCATCCACTCATTCATTTATATGACTGTATATATGAGAGTCAGTGTATGCTAGTGGTTGAAGCATAGATTCTAGAACCAAACTGCCAGGTATGAATGCTGGCTGCACCACTTACTAGCTCCGTGACCTTAGGCAAGTTACTTAACCTGTCTGTGCCATGGTTTCCTCAACTGTAAGGTGGAGGTAGTAATAATAGCTACCTCATCCGGTTGTCGTAAGACGGCATGAGTTAGTATATGTAAAGCACTTAGCCGCAGCCTGGCACACAGTTAGCGCTCCTAGATATGGCATGTATTACAATAAGATGGTACTACCTCATGACACGTTTACCATATGGCAAGAAACATACTTCCCCATGTACTAGGGTGACTTATTGAGATCTTGGTGTAGCAGAAAATGAAAAATTCCACTATACTGTTCATTTCCTGCTGCTTTGAGAAATCAAATATTCATTGTCAGGCCAGACATTTCTGAAAACCTAGCCTCGGCTTGAAAGCTGCCTCCATCGCTTATTTGAAGCATGACTTTGAGAAAGTTATTTTAAGCTCTGTGAGCCCAGTTGCTTCATCTGGAAAGTGGAGAGAATAATAGAATCAATGTGAGAATACGTGTACATACACTATATATTACAGTGCTTGGCAGAAAACAAGCTCTCAATAAATATCACCTGCTTCAGTATTATCATTATCATCAGCAGCAAGGAAGGCGATGGATTTGCAGCTGTTGGAGAGTAAGAATGCAGGAGACAGGCGCCATTCGGAAGGACAGAAAATCACCTTGAGTCCAAAGGTTAAGCAAGGATCGGTGGGTCAGTCCACAGAACCTCAGAATGGAAGGGCTTCCCGTCTCCAGTGTGAGTCAGTTCATGTTATTGTCAGAAAGAAAACAGAACAAAAGGCTAGAAAGGCCCTTAGGAGAGATGCCAAATACTCAAAGAAATGGGCGGCTTCCTCCAGCGTCTCTTGGGCTTTCTTGCCCAGAGATGCGCTAGGACTTGAATCCCCTTCCTCAGCACGGCCTCAGTTCTTCAGATCCCTGAGTCAGAGGTTCTCGTTCGTGAGCTACCTAGGTCTGAGGCAAGCACTTCTCTTCAGGGAGAGGGTCAAAAGGGAGGGCCCAGAGCCTCACCCATTTGGACCTATCACCTGTTCCCTGGAGGTCCACACTGAAAATGAGAAATGAGTAGTTGTCATCCTGCACCACTATAGCGTCCCCAGATCCAACTCTTAACGTTTCTCCAGTCCTTCTTGTTGGTTTTCTCCGTTCTAGAAGACATGCCCTCTGGCGTCTGGTCTCCATGGCGAGCCCATCACTCTAGTGCTCTCTGGCTAGCACGACTCCTTTCGTGTGTCCTGGTAGATGGCAATTTGGGGGATTTTCCTGGCCTTTGATTAAGAAAAAACTGCCAGGCAGCTGGCCCCGTGGCCGAGTGGTTAAGTTCGCATGCTCCGCTGCAGGCGGCCCATTGTTTTGTTGGTTCGAATCCTGGGTGCGACATGGCACTGCTCATCAAACCACACTGAGGCAGCGTCCCACATGCCACAACTAGAAGGACCCACAACGAAGAATATACAACTATGTACCAGGGGGCTTTGGGGAGAAAAAAGGAAAAAAATTTTTTAAAAAAATCTTAAAAAAAAAAAAGAAAAAACTGCCAGTGGAAGAAAAATATGAAAAGAATTGGTTTTTGTGGTTTTTTCCCCTGTCACTCAGGATGCCATAAAACACAGCTCGTTCCTGTGCCCTGAAAAAAAGCTTGAACAAGGAAACGTCGAGAAGGCATTTGAAGAAGTCGATCAAATTGTGGAAGGTAAGCGACTCAGGATATGTAATAGAACCTTTGGGAGAGTCTTGTTCTGAAGCAGACGTTGAGAGCACGTGGTTTCATCCCAGAAAGACCAGCCTCTAGAGTCGTGGCCCTCTGCCAAGTCTCTCGTATCTCTTCCTCTCAGGTTGTGTGTGTGTGTGTTGCTCTCGGGGGTGGAGGGTAGGGAGCCGCAGAATGAACAGAAGGAACGCTCCTAAGATTTTGATGAGCCAAGGGCAGAGTGAGGAGCAGAACCAGACACTGTCAACTTCTCATCCAGAGCCGTAATCTCCGAAACAGATCGCCCTCGGCTGACACAGGACGGTTCCCTGGTCAGGACAAAGCCAGGCTGGCCCGTCCTCCTCTCACTTGCTTCTGATGCCCCAGCACGGGATTTCCGACCAGCACACGCCCTCAGGAATTCCCCTGTGCTCTTCCAGGAGAGGTCCACGTTGGAGGACAGGAACATTTTTACATGGAAACACAGCGAGTGCTCGTTATTCCAAAGACAGAGGACAAAGAACTGGACATTTATGTGTCGACACAGGATCCAGCCCACGTGCAGGTGAGGTCCAAGCTCGCCCCCACCTCCCCAACCTGCTCCTTCCGTCATGGCCTTCAGTCCCCACAGCCTCACAGGCGGCAGCCAGTTTACCTCCAAAACTTAGAATCCAAGGACGGGACATCAGTGGAGCAGCTAAGACCCGAGACCCCTTTTATTTTCTCTGGTCTTGTCAAGCAAATAAAGAGCAGCCACAGTCGCTTTAGATTTACAGAGGACATTCATTTGCACCGCACACACTTAAATGACCTCCGTGATTGGATGACAACACGAAATTCTATCTGTACTTGATTTTTCTCTAAACTAATCATTATAGGGGCTGGCCCAGTGGCGTAGTGGTTAAGTTCCAGCACTCTGCTTCAGCGGCCCGAGGTTTGCCAGTTCAGGTCCTGGGCGCAGACCCACAGACATCAAGCTACGCTCTGGTGGCATCCCACATACAAAATAGAAGAAGATAGACACAGATGTTAGCTCAAGGACACTCTTCCTCAAGCAAAAAGAGGGAGACTGGCAGTGGATGTTAGCTCAGGGCCAATCTCCCTCACCAAAAAAAAATAATCATCATCATTATGCATAAACTATGGAGTAAACACATCCCTTTGCAGCAGATTTTCATTCCCCAGTCACAAAGTGCTCTAGGTCCTAGCTGTGAACACATCCTCTTCTTTAGTGGCCTGCCAGGAGCTTGCTGGTTTTCACCTGGCTGTGACATTAGGTCTAGGCTTTTCACTAGGATTACAGCTTCCAACAGAAACCCGGGACTCTGACAGTTTCCCTTCTGGAAGATGCCATTCTTCTGCTGGAAGGGCTGTTCTGTGAAGATTAATGATGCTTATGAACTGAGAAGAGCACCGCAAGACAGACGCAAACCATCTCAGGGGTTTTTGTGGACAGTAGATGTCCGTGATTTTCCTGTGATGCTGCTTCAGGAAACAAAGAGCGTCTTTGCAATTTCACGCTTGTAAAACTCTCCCATTATCTCACTTTTACAGAAAACAGTGTCCTCTACGTTAAACATCCCCATCAACAGGATCACCTGTCATGTAAAGCGAGTGGGTGGAGGTTTTGGCGGGAAGGTGGGAAGACCAGCTGTACTCGGGGCTATTGCAGCTGTGGGCGCAAACAAGTAAGTGCACTTGGGGTGCAAGAGCGTGTAAAATGCACACAGCTGAGGGCAGATCAGAGGCCTGAGAGTCACCTGGGCTACTGTCATAACCACCTCAGCGTCCTTGGGCAACTCGGTCTCCTGTCTCTTTCTCTTTATGATTATAGATAATAATACCCACCCTCCTAGAGTTCTTGGAAGGTCAAATGTACATAGGACTCAGAATAGGCTAAAGTGCTGTAAATGGAAAAGTGGTACAATCAGTCAAACCCCTCCAGGCCTGAGGCTGCCTGTCCCTGAGACAACGTGACCCTTTTAGGCTCAGGGCAAGTCACCTGCCCACGTGGAGTGCCAAAGGGGAGGCTGCTCCCCCACTCTTCCTTCCTGCTCGAAGCTGCAGACAGAGGAGTGAGGAACGAAGGCTCCCACCCTCCGCCTCTCTGCACCTGGGAAGGGCTGGCTCTTCAGTGTGTGCTCAGTGGACAATGACATCCTCAAAGAGAGCTCCGGGCTAGCGTCAACCAGCAGGCTCGCTCCCTGCTGCTCGTGCTGTTCATGCTGCTGGCTTTCCCGTTCTTTGTTCATTTCCTATGACTGTTTCTTTGTTACTTTGTCAGAGCCCCACTCAGCCTGCACAGTTCAAAGGTCTTGCTTCCCTTGACCATCTCTGTGTCCTTCAGAGCTAGGTCACAAGGCAGTGAGATATATGTCTCGTCCTGCAAGGAGAGATGGGAAGAGGCAAGATCTGAATCCCACCCCCAATTCTTTCCATAATAAGCCCTCTCTATTCGTACCCACTGGGGACCCAGCAAGAGAGAATCAGTTCATCGTATTCCCACCAGGCTTTGTGCCTTTACGACTTCTCAAACGTGACTGTACATTGGAATCAGCTGGGGAGCGTTTAAATCCAATCGCCTAGGCTGCCTCGTCCTGGCCCGGCTGTCGGTGTATTTTAAAACTTCCCCAGGGGTTCCACCATGCAGCTGAGTGTCCCAACTAGCGTCTTAAGCGACAACGCTGCCTTAGCACACAGCTGCCACGCATTGTGGTCCCCAGAGCAGTCTTCCCAAACTGCTGATAATAAGAGCTCATAGACATTCCTGCCTCCCCATCCCGGACTCACTGAATCAGAATCACCAGCGGATGGACCCGGAAACTTACATTTAACTGATGCTCCACTTGATCCTAACTGTTAAAGACCAGGAAACCCTGCCCTAGAATCATGGTTTTCAACAGGTACCTGGAGATACCTGTGTCAGAATCACTGAGAAAAATGCAGATTCTGGGGCCCCTCCCCAACCTGTGGAATCAGAATCCTAGTACTAAGGCCTAGGAATCTGCATTTTCACCAGCACTCCAGATGATTCTTCTGTACTCCAAAGTCTGGGAACCTTTGCCCTAAAGATAAGAAAGGGTGAAACCCTAGCTACCCAAGGGCCCAACTTGGCCAACAGAGTAGCACTCGAGGGTGAAAACGAAGATGCTAACCCAGACATCCTAGCACAAGTGGTTGGCCTTGTTTTTCCAGTTCTGTTGTTAAGTTTGCATTTTTCTGTTCACATCCTTCCTCCTTGTAACTAGTGGTGGGGATACACAAAGTGGCTGAATCTTGGTGAGAGTCATAAGAACACAAGTTAACTGACATATGACATTAATCCCTTTACTAGTTCTCCCACCATTAAGTTATAGAGCACAGGGACAATAGTAACTTAGTCATACACTAGTTCAGATCAGCGCCTAGCACACCATATGCACTCAATAAATCTCTGTGGGATGGATGGATGCTTAAATGAATGGTTGAATAAATGAGGAGGAGAATGGATGGTGACTAGGTTGGTAGAAAGGTGGACAGATGGAT
Source organism: Equus quagga (assembly GCF_021613505.1). NCBI lineage: Eukaryota > Metazoa > Chordata > Mammalia > Perissodactyla > Equidae > Equus > Equus quagga. The sequence goes on along the minus strand of NW_025793810.1, from coordinate 84,613 downwards.
GGGTGAGAAGATAGTTAAATGAGAGAATGGATAAATAGGTGAGTGGACGGCAGATGGGTGGGTGGGATGGATGGAGAATCTGACTAAGATTTGTCTTCTTTAGAACTGGTTACCCCATTCGTCTTGTTCTTGATCGTGAAGATGATATGTTAATAACTGGGGGAAGACACCCATTATTTGGAAAATATAAAGTGAGTATTAAAGATGAAATTATTAAAATACCTCATTTTATTTTAATGGTTTTATCTTTTTCTATTATTTTGATTTTGCTAATTCTGAAAACAAACAATAATCTAAAATATTAAATGAGGATGCTGTGTCTTTGAATACTCATAAGATTTTATGAGGAACTTTAAATAAATCTAGTGTAGAATTTTGAAGAACCTGAATGATAAAAATACTATTTCAAATAATGATAAAAATGCTATTGAAGGAATGAGAATTTACATTAGTGGTCCTCAAAGACAAAAAAAACTGAAAGAAGCTACAAACATTGTTGCACCAAAATTTCTGCACTATAAAAATACTATTTTGCAGTGGAAATGTTTGGAAATAGCTTGACCATTTTAACCGCAAAATCATTTTTTACGAATGCTTCCACCAAGTGGCTACGAAAGTCATACAAAAGCACTTTGCAAATAGGGACAAGAATCCACTAACTAGAGAAATAATTTAAAATTGTTTCCAAACCACGTTCATTGCACTTTTATGCAACTGCAGCATAAACGCTAGTAAAAATACTTGGCAATATACTGACAACAATGCTACTTTTCAAATTTGTGATTGAGTTGTTAAGACAGTTCTAATGCAATGTTTCTATATCAAATATGCTTTATTTGGGAATTGCTTATAGCATATACATAGCTAGATTTTCTATCTGATTTTGTCCTTGCTAGATTACTAACTGTTATATTCCCTGTGGTACTAAAGCCACAGCTTTCCACACCACAGCTCAGTTTTATTTCTTCCATTGGCACTGGTAATTTTTATAATTAAAGAGGAAAGGAACATAGTTGGCCATTAAACTTTTTATTTGCCTTCAACTGCACAGAAATTAACACTCACAGCTGTTATCTTCTAGCATGGAGAGCAATGTGGAGGTGCACTCTGGGAGGCTGGCAGTTGGTGCTATGTGGTTGTTGAGGTCTTTGGTTTTGGCCTAAATTATAAATCAGGCTTTATTTACATCACAGGGAACTGTTTTAGTACTAGTACTTAGTAAGAAAGTTCTAGACTGTAAACATTTTGGTGATTATAAAATACAATATAAAATATAAATGAATATAAAATATAATTAAAAGAAGGAAATAGACTTTTTGAAAACTCCAAATTTTATTTTTTTAAAGAAATATAAGTTTACATTGAATGTAATAATGTATGAGTGTGTATGTATGTATACATATCCTCATTCAGACCTGGCTAACAAAGTTTTGCTTAGTTATTCAGAACTATTTGTAAATTAGCCTAATAGATGTTTACGTGTGAATACATTTTTCCAAAATTCTTGAAAAGTTTATATTATATATATATAATATATATTATAAGAATTCTCTCTGCTAATTTATTTATGGGACTGCTTAGCAATTCTTTCTTCATGAAAAGTCAAAGGTAGACTTCAGCCTAGCATTTGTCAAAATTACCGTAAATTCTGAATTGTTGGCTTTTCCTATATTTCTTCACTGCTCTGGTTCGTCCTCCAGCATTTCCCTTGGAGTCAGTGATAACCATACAGTTGTACGGTTCCTTCAGATGGATTTTCCTTGTTTTCAGAAAGGCAAAGGGACCTGGCCAATCCTTTTTGGTCGAACTACAATAGATAGGGGGAACTTACTTTTCAATCTGGCTGTGCAGACGGACTGGTCTAGGCGGGTGGGAGGGGATGGCAACTTCAGAAAAACACAAGCTGCCTTCCCGGAGTCCCAGCGGTAAGAGCAGTGCCAGCTCACGTTTGCTCTGTCCTTAACCGATCACGAAGTGCTTCACCAGCTCAGTGACATGAGAGCAGTCACGCTCCCTCAGGCATCCCAGCCTCCGAGGCTTCATCAAGAATAGCATGATTTCACTCATATGTGGAAGATAAACAGACACATAGATACGGGGAATAGATAAGTGGTTACCAGAGCAGAAGCGGGTGAGGGGCACATATGGATGGTGACAGATGGAAACTAGACTTTTGGTGGTGAACACAACGCAATCTATTCAGAAGCTGAAATATAACGATGTACACCTGAAATTTACATAAGTCAATGTGACCTCAATAAAATGAAAACAATCAACTTAATTTAATTTTTAAAAGCGGCAATGATTTAAAAAAAAAAAAAAGATGCACTGTGATTCATTCCAATGAGCTCTGGAATCCCAGAGACTTTTACACAATGAGGAAAACCACAGACTAAGTTAGAAGGAAAACCAGTAAAAAGTGAAGGAGAATCTTCCAAGAATAAGGAAGAAGAGGGTAGCAATTATACGCCAGGAGAAAAGCAGTTCCATACGGACTGTGAAGCCAGAAAACTACACGTGGGAAGAAAAGGGCTCAGCCAAACTCAGGTCAGAGGAGGCCTTTGTCGGCCACGCACTGAAAATGAAGGGGATCGCCAGGTGTGGGATACCCCAGAGCACACGGGAGAAGAGTCTGTCTTCAGTCCCGCCAGTCGTGGAGCTGGGCTGTGGCTCCAGCT
>NW_025793810.1:66543-81925 GCF_021613505.1 Equus quagga | reverse complement strand
TATAAAATCCGCAACCTCAGGTTCCGGGGACGTGCGTGCATGACAAATTTACCATCCAACACGGCCTTTCGTGGATTCGGCTTCCCCCAAGGAACCCTGGTCACAGAGTCTTGCATCACAGCCGTGGCAGCCAAATGTGGCCTTCTGCCAGAAAAGGTAAGGCTGTAATCAAGGTCGTAACCAAAGCTGCTCAAGAATCAGACAAGGCAGGGAACAGCTCCCACAGAATCACCCTGGAAGAGCCGCAGGAGTGAGCCCTGGCTCAGAACTCAAGATGCATTCAGGGCTACCTAAACAACTCACCTCCCCGTGTCATCATCCCTCCTTATGTTTGCATCTTCGATTTCTTTTTCTTTCTTTTTTAATCTATACAAAATAATTACTATTTTTAACATTCAAACCACACTGAAATAATTAAAGTAGAAAGTGAACAGCCCCTTTCCCATCCCCCTCCCTGCTGGTTGAGAGTAACCACTGTTAACAGTTCCGTGTTTATTGTTCTGGCCCTTTCTCTGTGTTCCTCCACCCATCTGTATTCACACACAGGTAGACATTGACTTATAATGTGGATGTGCACATACGTAGTTATTTACCGAAACGGGACCATAGTACACAGAGTATTCTGCACCTTGCTTTTTCTATGACAATATGCTGTCTTCCCGTGTCAGTAGAATGATCTGCTGCACTCTTTTTGATGACTGAATGGCACTATGTAATATGGATGCGTGTAACTTACCTAGCCACTCCTTTATTGATACACATTCAGGTTGTTACTCATTTGGGGCTATTAAAATGATGCCGCAATAAACATCTTGGTACAGATGTACCAAGGGCGCATCTTTGCCCTACTGTCGACATCTTTAGGATAAATTTACACAAGAGGAACTGCTGGTGCGCTTGAAAACTTTTGAGAGAGAGTGTCAAAAGAATGCCCTCCAAAAACGCAATTTTGTGTGAGGTCCTAGAAGGTGCACAGTATGCACAGTGTGCTAGACCAGGGGAGAGAGGCCGCCACAGGCCACCGAGACACCTGCTGATAACTCTCCCACTCCTCACACGTCCAGTCCAACTCCAGCCTACTGTTCACACTTCTGTCACTTGTTTCCCCAGTGTAGACCCTCTGCTCCCGCAAGACTTTCCATGTACTGTCTTTTGAGCCCCTTTGTCCCTAATTCAACAGGGAGGACCACCAGGTTTATGATTTGTGATTGTCAGGGTACTGCCTACACACGAGAGAACACCTAAAGATTGGACAAAGAAGACAGCAGTTACCCCAAGAGAAGTCACACAGAGTGTTCTGTGGGTACAGAGCAGGAAGACTTCACATCGGCTTGGGGGGCGGGGAGTAGGAAGAACTTTCTGGAGACAATGGCACTGAGATAGGCCTTGAAGAATGATAGGCACAGATAATGGAAAGGTAGGATAGGCCAGTGGAAGAACTTGAACAAGGAGAGGCAACCTCTTTGTGACTCAGTTTCCTCATCTGTAAAATGAGGGCGGTGTGACACACCTCACAGAGTTTCCACAAGACTCAAGTGAGTTAGCATTTGTTGAAACTCGTTTTCATAAACTGGATAGTATTAGTCCGGTGTGGTTGCTGATAATCGTAATTCTACTATTGCTATTAGAGTGTGGTGGGGATGATGAAAAACTCCAGAGCATGTCCCCGTGGGCCCTCCTTCCTTGTCAAGGCTGCAAGCTTCCGGGACTAAGACACCCATATTCAGAGACACTTTGAAAAAGATTTGCCTACAACCCGTTCCCAAGGCAGCTGGAAGCCTTAGAGAGGCTCTGCTCTCCGTCATTGGCGCAACGCTCCTCCTCTCTAGCAGAACAAGTCTTCAGTTATGACAGCAGACCCTTGCTTTTATGTACTACCGACCGACTCTGCCCCATCCTCTGAACCTTGTAGGAGAAAGAAGAAAAATCGGCCTCCCTAGGCCCCTTACCCCACCGCCCTACACAAAGCAGTCACTACCGCCACCCTCCACTTCCAGGAGGGAGAGACCCCGGCCGTGCATGGAAGAAGAGGTGAGAAATCACCTCTATTGCTTTTGCAAAGGCATATGCTTGCAAGAAAAAGGAGAAAGAGCCTGTCTCCCCCATCAAAGTCTGTGCTCTACCAGGGGGCTTTTCGAGTCTCTGTTCTGCAGCCCGTTCCTGTCTTACCATAACTGTCGCCTCCATTTCCCACCCGTTTCAGGTGAGGGAGAAAAACATGTACAAAACAGTTGATAAAACCATCTACAAACAAGCGTTCAACCCTGAGCCCCTGATAAGATGCTGGAACGAATGTCTGGACAAGTCTTCCTTTCACAGCCGAAGGATGCAAGTGGCAGAGTTCAACAAGAAGAATTACTGGAGGAAGAGAGGCCTGGCTGTGGTCCCCATGAAGTTTTCCGTTGGCTTTGCTGCCACAAGCTTTCATCAGGTAAGACTCATCTATGTGGGGTGGAACCCTCATGTCAGACACCCTCCTGGCCCAGTCAGCTAGTGCTGACTTTGGGAGAGTGTCACATTCCCCAGGGCACTGAGCCCCCGACCCTGGAACTTGGGAGAAATGTACGAAACTCTCCTGAGCAGCCCGCAACTGCAAGCACTTTTAACACAGTGCAGTAGAAAAGCCTCAATGGCAGAAAACAGCATGAGCGAGCAGGAGGCCTGCGGTGCATAACTGCCAAGATGGAGCATTGACCCCCCTCTCAGGAACCCCCACTCTTCGCCAAGGGAATAGGCGACCACGCAGGCGTGGTACTGTGCTTTTGGAGCTGGGGGTCTCCTGGCGTGGGTGGGAATGGCACGTCTGCTGGTCCGTGTCCCAAACACCGCAGCACATCTGGTGCACGTGCTACGTCTTCCGTTTTGCTCTGAGCAGCTGGCTGTTTCGAGGCACCCCCTCAGGAACCTGTGTCAAGTCTGGGGGGGAAGTGAGAGTGGGCTCCAGAAATCCTCCCAAGTAAACGTGTGAAAGGAAGAAACAAGCCATCCAGAGGCCCTTCCAGAAGGGAGGCAGAAGGGCAGCGTATGGATGAGTCCACCCGACAGCACAAGGACTGGTGCGGACGAGCCTTCCCAGAAATCCCAACAGGTCGTACACAGGAAAGCTGTTTAGGAAACTGGGAGAGCTTGTTGCCTCCCCGTTATTGTCCACCAAAAGCAGAAAACTCAGCAACTGGAAAAATCCTAAATGCATTAGATCTGAATCTAAACCTAAACTCTAAATCTGAAAAGGCGTTAGATCTCCCTTACGTGCGTACCACTGAAAGCATTCTTCCACCGATGGCCAACTGCTGGCAGCCAAGAGACACACACCCACCACAAGCTGCTCTGCCAGAGGAAATCCTTCTTAGGGAATAAAGCACTTGCCCCAAACCCCTAATCAGGACTGGGAGTCAGGAAGACTGGAGAAATCCTTGGCCCTGCCGCTTACTAGCTGTGTGACATTAGCAAGTTATTTAACCTCTCTGAGCCTCAGCTTCTCCAATTATAAAATGAGAATAATCATCCTGTTTCAGGATTGATGAGGATTTGATGAGACGGTCACAGTAAAGCACCTGGCGGGGTGCCTGAGCACTGGGTAGTTTTCCAGGGCAGCCCACACGCCCCCCTCCCCGCCAGAGCGCTCAGACTCACCTCTCAGAGCTGGGGCTCCTCTGGCAGTGGGAGCCCTGGACTCCTGCCTCACACTCCTGTTAGGTCCAGCGTGCTCGTTCTATAAAGAGACACGGGAAGGTTAACGGTCACGTCTACAGGCCTGGACTGAATCAACAGCATAAGAGATCCTGGATGGTCACCCGTGTGGTTTTTTCTCTGACACGAAATGTTGTGTCTTCTCTACCAGTTCTCCATTCTCCAACGCCAACTGGGCGTCTAGCAATTCGATTCTGACACTAGCTACCCAGAGTCACCGCAGAACCCCAGTCAAGGCTGAGTCCCATCAGACGCCAGCCCAAACGGAGTGCCCACGCCACCCACCCTTCTGCCCCGCCGACTGCAAATTCTGGGCCTTCCCTGCCCACCCCTCAGGTCTGATAATTTGCAGAGCTACAGAACTCAAGCAAGCACTTTACTCACGGTCGTTGCCACTTCGTCATAGAGGATGCGACCCAAGAGCAGCCAAATGGGAGAGACGCACGGGGGGGGGGGGGGGAGCGCGCAGCCTCGTGCCCTCCCCCTCCAGCGGGCGACCCTCCCGCTAGTGGATGTTCCCCAGCCCGGAAGCTCCTCGAACCCCCCGTCGTTTGGGGGGTTTATGGAGGTGCCACTACTTAGGCACAACTGATTAAATCTTTGGCCGTTGGTGACTGACCTCAATCTCCAGTCCATCTCTACTCCCCTGGGAGGGGCACTGAGAGATGGAACTGTCTAGCCACATGGTTGGTGTTTCTGGCAAACATTCCCCCGTCCTGAAACTATCTAGGCTCCCCAAGAGTCATCTTATTACCATACAAAAGACAGTAAATTCCAGGGGTTCTAGGAGCTCTGTGCCAAGAACCAGGGACAAAGGCCACCTATGTAGTTTTCATCCCATCGCACCTCCCCTCACTGCACAGCTGCTTCTCACCCAAACCACAGCCTGCTCCCTGCCCTCTCCCACGGAGCCAACTTCTCATCTTGTAACACAAACATCTTTGAATCAAAGATTTAAGCCTCCATTTGAAAGGCCTCCAGCTTCCGCACAGAGCTCTAAATTGACACACCCGAGAATCACCAGCTGGGAGCTGAGTGAAGCGTGTTATCCCGGGTCAGCTGATGACTCACAGAGCTGGAACACCTCCCCTTTAAACCAGGCATGGGGAGCGCTGTTCTCAGAGGGAGTCGAAAGGCCCACAGTGGATGACTACTATTATTAGCGCCTACAAGCGGGGTGCCCCAGACCTCCTCCAAGCCTCAGACGGGAATAGACTGGAGTCCTGATTTCTCCTCCTCCTCCTGCTCCTCCTCCCGGAAGGAAAAATACCACATTTCCATTCATCCGATTTAACAAGCATTTCTTTAGTGTCTCTGTGATTCAGACTTGCCCCAAATTCTCTACAGGACACAAAGCTGAACAGGACCAGGTGCCCTTCCTCCATGAGACTCCCGCAGAAAAGCCTGTGTTCATTTCCTGGGGCTGCTGGAACAAAGTACCACAAACGGGGCAGCTTAAAGCAACACATTTATTCTCTCACAGTTCTGGAGCCTAGAGATTTTAAATCGAGGTGTCAGCAGGGCCGTGCTCCTTCTGAAGGGTCCAGGAAAGAATCCTTCCTCATCCCTTCCAGCTTCTGGTGGCTCCTGGTGTTCCTTGACTTGTGGCTGCAGACCCCCAGTCTCTGCCTCTGTCTTCATGTGGCCTTCTCAGAAGGACACTGCTCACCGGATGTGGGGCCCGCCCTAATCCAGTATGACCTCACACTAACTAATCACATCTGCAGAGACTATTTCCAGATAAGGTTACATTTTGAGGTGCCAGGTGGACATGAATTTGGGGGTGGGTGGGACATTTATTCAGCCCAGTGCACCCCGTAAGAGGAAGTGCAGAGAGGAGAGTAATTAATCCTCTAATCCTCCCGGGGGGGAATGAGAAGCATTGTGGAAGTTTTAACAGAATAGAGGCCCAGGGTTCAGGCCAGGAAGAGGGACCAGCATCAGCAAGAGGCGGGTCAGGAAGGAGCAACGGCACAGGAGACCGAGGAGCGGGTGGGAAGAGACAGGGATGGAAATGGAAAAACCCCAAAGGCCTCATGTCCTAATGAGCAGCAGGGCTTCCCTTGCAGACAATGGGGAGTTTTTGCCCACCTTGCCCGGCGTGAACCCTTCTTCCCTTTGTGATTCCATTCAGTCGTGACCCGCCCGCTCCGTGAGACGGGTGTTTCGCTGCCTCTTTTCTTACGTTGCTCTTCCCCTGCACCGAGCTGTGCCTTCTGGCTCGTTTCACTAGGCAGCTGCACTGGTTCACATCTACACAGATGGGTCCGTACTGGTCACACATGGAGGCAACGAACTGGGCCAAGGCATTCACACCAAAATGCTACAGGTAAGAAATAAGACTGTCGTTAACCTCTCTATACGCTGTTGCCATGACTGCCATATGGCACTGTTGTGGGGTAAATGACACTCCCTGTATTCAAACCCTAAGATCTGGACTATTTACTTGAAGAGCTTCTTACATATCAAATAGAAGGCTGAGGTGGGAGAAATCCCAACACGTGCAGATCCTCCTGGGGCAAGGCCAGGGCTTCTGGACGGTGGTGGCTGTGGAGACACCGGTGAGGCACCCCTGGAGCGCTGGGGGCAGCGCCATGCAGCCTTACCTGCTGTAGGACTTTCTCAGCTTTTCTATTCTGAGACCAGTATGTATAATTTTTACATTTTGGACAATATTAACTTGCTAATGTATTAGTCTGACAAGTAAGGACAAGTGTCTCATCAACTGTTATCATCCTGTAATTTTTAAAGGCTATTTTAACACACACGCACAAAGTAGGAAGATATTTCAGGAGGAAAAAGAATAATGCTTTAAAGTGAATGAATTTCACTCTAATGAATTTATTAGCTTGTTATCTTGCACATCTGCAGCTTTTGACTATCCCCTCAGCTCCTTTGGACCGCATCTCCCATGTTCCATACTTTCTGAAGGACTCCTCAATTCTGGCGCCTTTTAGCCCCCTTCCCATCCTTTCCCCAACACCTGCCACAGATACAGGCACAGGACTCAGGTCTGGTCAGTCGTGGCTCCTGAATCCCACCGGCTACAGGGATTGGTCCAGAAAGGAGGCACATGACCAAGCAAGGCCAATTGGAGTCCTTTCCTGGGACTGATGTGTGGATGCCAGGAGACAGGAACTATGGTCTCCTTGTGGTGGTTTAGCTGCTCTGCTATAGGCCAGGGCTTGTCAGAGGCAGCTCTCCTGTGCCACGGAGGAAGCCTGTCTGCTGTTGGAAATAACACGGCCATCGTAGAAAGAAAAGCAAGTGTGAGAGGCTGCGAGGGGCCCCTGGGGAGAGCATAAAGCCCCTAGATGAAGATATATGTGACCCTAGCTGCCTCTGTCTCTCCCAGTGATGCGAACCATTAAATTCCCTTTGGATTTTCATCACCAAGAACCAATAAAATTGTTCTTATTTCTTCCATTTTTGCATCTTTCTGGGGAAATGTCATCACTGAACAGCATCAGTCTGAAGACTGGCATTAGGGACAGGTACACACCCGCAGACGTGGTGAAAGTGTTTTTGCAAAAACTAAAAGACAACAGCAGCCAAAATAATGCTCTCTTCTTTTCCTTCTTTCCCTCCTCCCTTTTTTTTCTTAAAGATTGACACCTGAGCTAACATCTGTTGCCAATCTTCTTTCGTTTTTTTTCTCTTCTTTTTCCCCAAAGCCCTCTAGTACATAGGGGTTTTTTTTCCTGTTTCCTCTCCCCCGGTCCCCCCAGTACATAATTGCACATTTTAGTTGTGGGTCCCTCCAGTTGTGGCATGCAGGACACCACCTCAACATGGCCTTGTGAGCGGTGCCACGTCCCCACCCAGAATCTGAACCAGCGAAACCAGGGGCCACCAAAGCAGAGCGTGCGAACTTAACTACTTGGCAACGGGCTGGCCTCAACTCTCTTTTTTTATTTTTCATTTCTTCTTGATTAAATATCTTAATTTCCACATGTGTCTGCTGGGGAAACTGGAAGGAAAAGAGCAGAAAAGAAAAAAGTGAACAGCAAATCGTAGAGGAATATAAGCAAGTGGAACAAGCAGAAGAACAGGGGAGGAAGCCAAAGTTTAGGCGGGGATGAGGGCGCGAGAGACGACAGGCCCTTGGGGCCAACCACATTCCTCTGGTACTGAAACCGACAGATTTAAGACCAAACTGAGTCAGTCAATCTATCTCTATCTCTCTCTCTATTTCTCTCTCACTCTCTGTCCCTCTTCCTGCACTGTCACCAAATTAGTCTAATAATCTCAGCTTGGCCTGTTCCCTTACACATGTAAACCTTGGAGAAAAGGGAACCCTTAACATCCTAAATGCACCAAATTTGAATGGAAGGACTGCTGTGGAATGTTACCGTAAAAACACTTTAAAACACCTACTAAAAAGTGGTTTTAGTTTTTAGAAGATACATTATTGTAGGCTTTAAAGGATATCTTGGCTATAATAAAAACAGCAGTTTTTTAAATTAAGAAAAATAATGACTCAAATCTTCACAGAAGGCCTTACTGGACTTGACAACGTTTGTTGCTCTCCTAGGTGGCCAGCCGTGAGTTGAAGGTCCCCATGTCTCACATGCACATCTGTGAAACAAGCACAGCCACGGTGCCTAACACCATCGCGACAGCGGCGTCCATCGGCTCCGACGTCAACGGCCGAGCTGTGCAGGTGCTTCCTCCTGTCTGTCTGTCCTGGGTGCTTTTCCCACATCTCTGGTTTTCTTAGCTGGATACAGGCACAAGTGTTTGGCTTCAGGGAAGTCACCTGTGTCACTAAACATAGGCTTGGGATGACCAAAATGTCGGGAGACTGTGTCAGTCAGAGGGTCTAAAGTGAGGTGACGAACAGGCCCAGAACATAGTGGCTGCAACACAACACAAGTCTTTTTCTCGCACACATAGCAGTCAGAGGGCGGGTTCGTCCTTCGAGCACCCAGCTCGGTGGTGATCCCTCCTTCCTCAGCGCGTGGCTTTCAAGGCTGCCCTGAGCCCCATCTTTCCAGGGAGCCAGAGAAGGGATGGAGCGTGGAGGCCCGACCCGCAGCTGCTGCCAGCCCCTCGGCTCCCCGCGCAGAACCGTGTCGGGCACGTGCAGCTCAGGGCGGGCCGGGAAAACGTCCAGAGGGGGCAGGCGCTGCGCCCAGACACCACGCAGGGCGGGACGGTGGGTGTGGGGAGAGGGCAGTCTCTGTCCCCGGGAGACGCAGAAAGAAGAAGGGTGGGCACCAACAACGCAGCGCCGGACACACAGTTCCCGCCGGCAGGTGGGCGGCCGAGCGCAGGCAGAGCGTCGGCGTCGGTGGAGAGCTGCGGCGCCCGGCCGCTCGCCTGGTACTTATTTTCTAACTGATGTTAAAAAAACACCTGCTAAATTTTGGCTTTTTCAGAATGGAACCGTGACTTCCTATTCTGTAATTCAGTATCTGACTCTACGTACTTTTGAAGTACTATCTCTGCGTCCTGCTTCTGTTAGAAACTGCCTCCTTTCCCCTGGGGACCCTGTGGAGAGGCGCCGTCCCTCACTCCCAGGACACTGCATTTGTGCTACCAAGAGAAACCGCTTTCAAATCCATCTTATCTTCGTGGGGACACCTCCTAGGGGCTCAAAAACCAGACACTCTTTCACTCAGAACAAATGTGTGGGGAACCTCAAGTTTCATGAGATCCCATTTGGGGTGGAATCAAACACACAAGATAGGAATAACTCTGTGTGTATGGGAGTTGTTGGCCCAAACTAAGTGTCAATCCATCTTCTAGGATATTGAGTTTTAGGTTTCTGTTTTGAGTGTCGGAAACTTTCTAGATGTAGATTATTATAAAAACAAATTTAATTATTTTCTCACTTCACACCCAAAGCCAAGGCCTTCATTGCGGTGGTGGGACGGTAGCTGGATGAACAGGTGGAAGATGGACAGAGAGCTGAACAATGTCTCAGACCCGGAGGGATACTGACATGTCATTGTTGCAGATTGGAAAGCACAAATTTGAATGAAAATAAGATGTTTTGTTCCATTTATTTTAATTTATGGGAAATACAAAAGAAGGCTTAAGTCAAAAAATGTAGAAAAAGAGAAAAAACAATTACGAGCATGAATAGTCTTAGAAAGGGGACCTGAGAGGAGAAATTCAGCCCAGCCTACCTCTTCACAGAAAGTGAACCAGGAAGGAAAACCCTCCGGTAACTGACGCTCTCCTCAGGGTCAGGGGCTGTGTTGTCATCGTCTCTGTGTCCCCAGAGTGTCAGGATCAGGCACTCTGTAAGCATTCATTGACCTAACCGATTATCAGTTAATATTCGTCCACACAAATCGTAACCACCGGGCTCTTCTCTAATGGGGTTCACTTCTTCACTCCTTCAAGAATGCTTGCCAGATCCTGCTGAAACGCCTTGAGCCCATCATTAAGAAAAATCCGGAAGGTACTTGGGAAGACTGGGTAAGTGCTCCCCTCCATTCTTACTAGAAATGAGAGAACCACCCAGACCAGTGCTGAGAGCTCCATGGCCGGTCACAGCCCACTGTGTAGACGGTTCTAAGAGCAGACTTCCTTCAAAGGGCGGGGTCGCCAGAGGTTGAGATGCTGCTGGACGATGGCCACCAGGTGTGTACGGAGAGGGCGCACAGGGAACCCGTCACTGAGGGGAGCAAGGAAGTGATGAAGAACACCCTGACCCGCCCCGCTTAAATAAGGAAGGAGGGGAAAAGTCGAGCCTTCCTAGGCCACAAAAAGATGGCGATGTCTTGAGTAGGAAGGGGGAAACTAAAACAGGCCTGACTGCTATTGAAGATGTCTCAAGGGAAATGACCCATCTCTCCACCTTTACGATATCCTGTGTCTTATTCATTAGAACAACTCTCTCACACTTACACACGTGCTGACTAGCGTTCTAACATGTAGAAATGAAGCCCCAAATCCCTTGTGAACAAAGCCCCTACATCATGGATGAGCAGCAGGATTGTATTTTGTTTCTTGAATTCAGACTTCTGAGCTCAATCAGAAGGAAACTGTTAGAGTGCACTAGCTGAGGAAAAAACATTATGATGAGTTCTATTATTGGTAACAAAGCACCAACAACAATGATCAGATCTCTCTCTCTCTCTTTTTTTTTGGTGAGGAAGATTGGCTCTGAGCTAACATCTGTGCTAATCTTCCTCTACTTTGCATGTGAGATGCCTCCATAGCATGGCTGATGAGTGGAGTAGGTCTGCACCCAGGACCCAATCCCACAATCCTGGGCCACCAAAGTGGAGTGCGTGGAACTTTAACCACTCAGACACAGGCCCGGTCCCCAGATGTCAACTTCGATACATAAAATATTTTCATTTTCACCTATCAGATGGTACATTTATTTTATTTTAACTAAATATGCCCATTCTGCAGATAGAAGCTGCTTTTGAACAAAGAATCAGTCTTTCAGCCACTGGATACTTCAGGTAAAAATTGCAATAATGTCATAACTTAGCTGAGAAAGCATGAGGTGACCCAGTTACTCCAGGCCTCAGTTCCCTCATTTATAGAATAAGTTGTTATTATGTGATCGCTGAGTTCTCTTCCAGGCCCCAAATTCTATGACTTCATATAGCTCTATGAGCTACGTCCAAAGAAATATTAAATAGTAAAAATACCCCATCGGGTAAAAAAAAATTATAAAACATGACTTACAATATCTAATCATTATTTACTATTCTTTATTGTGGAATAATAATATTCTTTATTGTAAGTAGTAAAAAGATACCATTAGAAACAGTTTGCAATTCCATTTTGCCAACCTCCCTCCCTTTGCCGTAAAACCTCTCCCTTTTGAAGCTCCTTGCTGGGCAGGAGGAGATGGCCGGGATGGTGGTCACCGCTCTTCATTTGTGCAGGGTCTATCGGTGGGAGGCCCTCGGTCAATGCTCATTAATTGAATGAGGCACAGAGAGGAGCGCTGGTTGTCAAATTCAGGAAGTGTATGACATTAGTTTTACAATTTAATGAAACAGACCGCCGAGCTACACACATGCACACACACACACACACACACACACACACACACACAAGGGTAAAGCAAATCCTTGTGAAGCAAGAGGGACGTAAGGGCCCAGCCCAGTGCCCCGTACATGGTAAGTCGTAAATTCCTGAGTTTAGTTTCACAGGAGAAGAGCAAATCAGCCCTCTAGCTGGGTCCGTCTTCCCTTATAAGTCAACGCATTGAATTTCTGGCCCTTTTTTACCAGCTGTGAATGACCACCGGTCCCCTGTGAGTTTGGTTAGCGTAATCTAGGGGTCCCTCTGGGAGCCCTGCTGAAAATCAGTTGAGCTTTTCAGCGTGCAGAACGAACACTCAAACCCTGAACCATCAAGATACAGATACCCTGTGAGGTCTGGACCGAGACAGTCATTGGCTTCTCTCTTTTCGGCGTGGTAACTACAGCCCAGAGAGCATCCTCTTTAAAACGGAGGGAAATGACAGTGCTGCCGTAATAGCTGGATTGTGAATACAGCCAGCCGTTTAAAGGAGCTTAAAAGGCAGTTGGAATGATCATCCAGCAAATGAAATGCTGTCATAAACCTTTGGTAACTTTTAAAGAGAAGCAGCATTGTTTGCACGCCCCTCCCATAAAGGGCTTTCTTTCTGCCCGCAGGGGCTACGAGGCCTTCATGGACTGGGAGAAGGGGGAGGGAGACCCGTTTCCCTACTATGTCTACGGAGCAGCCAGCTCGGAGGTGGAAGTGGACTGCCTGACGGGAGCTCACAAGGTGAGTGGGATCTAACTTCCTCTTGGCGAGTTCAAGCATCAACAGCAGACTTGCATTGTACGTTAGTAGCCCAACTTCATTATGTAGCGCTTGTCTAGTAAGAAAAGATTCTTTCAATTCCACAGAACGTCTAGAGATCCAGCTTTATCCTGAATTTCCACTTACAAAGAAGTAGTCAAGAAGGAATTGCTCATGACAGCCTAAAATGCATTGTTTTTATTACATTTCAGAAAACAAAACCACTTTCCAAAGGTTTTCCCAATAAAAGGGTTCTATTCCTAAAGGAAAGTCAAGTTATCTAATTTTAAGGAATAGGTACTTTAGTAAATTGTCTTGGGTAAACATTTTGAAAGCACATGGCAATGTGATAATGTTTCTCCAAAGTCAGCTGTCCCAGGGGTACTACTGGTCTTAAGAAAACAGACTGGGAGTCGGCGGGGGCGGGGGCTGGTGTGAAAATAATTCTTGTGTTTGCTATTTAATTGAGCGTCCAAGAGACCGCTCATTGGAAGCAGCGAGCCACATTTAACCAAAAGTTAACAATTTCCACCATAAAGAATAAACCCATGAATATCCCCAGGTCCTGTCTGGAAACAGAGAGATTACAGAAACCTTAAGTAGAATATAGTATAATCCAAAGTATGGTGAATTGTTAGGAAATTTGTAGAATGGACCGATGACACATCTAATTGAACACACAAATTACTCCAACATCATCTTGAACCCAAAATAGAAATAGTCAAGTCATGTAAAATAGAAAGAACTTTGCAAACACTGACTTGTAAATTTTATCAAAATGTCTTTCACTGCCCCATTGTTGGTTAATTTGTCCACTGCTTAAATATTATGTGACTAAGATAAAAGGTGCAGTAAATGAAGGGTTGACTGGACAGCGGTTGCCCTCGAGTTCCACTCAAGTTCATCCTTGGGACACAGAAATATCATGTCTCCATTTTCATCTAGATCATTGTGAAGAAGTAAACTCATGAAATTAGGATCATATGATTATCTTAAAACTGTGTTGGAATGTTTTTCACATCATGGTACACAGAGATAATGGTAATTCTTGCACAGCACACTGTGGCAAACAAGGGAGACATGGTGGCAGGTGACCAGCCTGCCTCAGGCCCCCCGAAAAGCCCAAGTGTCAGTGTCTTGGCACCTGTAACCCCTTCGAGGCCCCACAATAGGGGGGAAGCTGTTTTTAGAAATCAGCTAGTTTTCTGATCCCCCATCCTAAAGGCCGTATTGTCAGATTTAGCAAATAAAAACACGCGACTCCTAGTTAAATTTGAATTTCAGATAAATAACAAACTTTTTCTGGTACAAATATGCTTCATGCAGTATTTGGGACATACTTATTTTTTTCTGGCAATTCCACCTGAGGCCTTAGCATAAATCCCTGAAGAAACGACCCTCTTGGGGATTTTCCAGAATTTGTGTTGCCAGAGACGTTACAATGTGGTCTTCCCTGTGCCTTCCTCATTACAGGTTAATGTTCAGTCCTTTCAGTGTCACTTTGGTCTCTTGAAATAGTTTATTCCTTAAAGAGGCAAAACTTTTAACTAAAGAGAAATCAGAGACTCTAAACGGCAGGCCTTCTTGCTGGCTGTTTGTGATCACTGAGCTGAAACATCTAACGGTTCAGTTAGTGCCCGGCCGTCTCCTCCCGTTGTCCAGCCCCCGTCATGCAAAACATCCCGGGTTTCCAGGAAATTGAAGGCCCACTCTGAGGTGTGTCCCGTCTCCTGCCCCGCCCAGGTTGAGAATGGATGCCGGCTGGTGCCAGTGCCCAGAGGAGGTTGCCTGAGAGGCCAGCCTTTGAGTCAAAAGACAACTCCCCGTGCAAAGGGCTAGAGAGAAAGCAGGAACCCAGGGATGGAGCCTAAGCAGGGAATGATGATGTTGTCAGAACGAACACTGGCCATGGGGGCAGCAGGAAAGCTCAGAGACATTCCTGAGATAGACCACAGGCACTTAGGGCTTTCTGTGGCTCCTTAACAACCTGCGTGCACATGCCCAGTGCTGAAACAGGAGGGCCAGATCAGTGTGACGATTCTCAGGGAAGGAAGCAGATTAGCAAAGTCAAAGGTGGTCTCAGCGTTTGCCCTTGATACAATCCAAGATCTTGCAAGTCCCCAGATTCATGCGAGCCGCGATGGCTGCCTGATTTCCTCAGTGAGACGTGATGCTGAGTGAGACCGTCTCCATCAAATCCTCGTGAGCCTCCGTGAGCTCCTGGGCTATGGTAGAGCGACAAATCCAGCTGAGAGTCAGATGAACAACCTGCTCAATTCTTTACTGAGTGACACTCAAACACCAACATGCCGTGGACTTCGGAGTCACTTAAAAGGAGTCAAGACCTTGAATGCACACATCTCCTGGGGTCATCGACAGTCCTGGCACTACATTTAAAGAGCTTCACAGGTGTCTTAGCACGTCTAATGCTGATGAGGTTCAATTCAGTGTTAAAGCCAGCAGAAGTTCTGCAAGAACTAGAGATCATTTGGATAAACCTTAAAATAATGTTTTTAATTCAAATTTTTATACTGAGATAATTTTAATTTTGGCAGAAAATCAGAACAGACATCGTCATGGATGCATGCTGCAGCCTAAATCCAGCCATTGATATTGGGCAGGTAGGTGCCAGCCCACTCAGATGAAGACCACTTCTTGAAAGTCACTGTGGGCGAGGTAAAGGCCTCTAAAACGTGTACAACGTCACAGCTTGACATTTTCCCCCTTCAGATTGAAGGCTCATTTACCCAGGGAATGGGCCTTTATACCACCGAGGAGCTGAAATATTCCCCAGAAGGAGTCTTGTATTCCCGAGGCCCAGACGATTACAAAATTCCCACCATCACTGACGTCCCAGAGGAGTTCAATGTGTCCTTGTTGCCGTCATCACAAACCCCACTAACCATCTATTCATCCAAGGTAAGCCCCAAACCTACCCCTG
>NW_025793810.1:49100-66533 GCF_021613505.1 Equus quagga | reverse complement strand
GAGTTTTATCATTTCCAAACTGGATCCCACTTTCAGCTCAGGAACCTCCTCTGGGCGCATGGTGATGGGGGCCGGGGGGGTGGGGGCAGGCACGGGTCAGCAACACCTTTGGATTCTCCCTGGGCCAGAAGCCACTCAAAGAGGAAAAGGCAAAAGGAAGCGCAGAGGGCAGCTTTCAGGCCCCCCAAGTGTAACGGGGCCGGCAGGACCCTGAGTCCTTGTGACCAGCCGCTCACAGGCAGACCCTCAGGGAAATCCTGGGTGTGCAGGCGCCCTGTGGAGTGTGCTGCGTGATAGTAACAGGGACCTGCCAGGGACCAGGTGCTGTGCTGGGTCCTTTCACACTTCCTGAACTTCACAGCACCCTGTCAGGGAGTTGTCGTTGCCTGAATTTCACTGACAAAGGACAGGGGCTCGGAGAGACCATCTCACCCAGAGAAGCGGAGAGGAAGGGCCAGGATTCTGACGTGGCTCTTTAGCTCAGGGGTTGCACATTGGGCCAAATCTAGCCACTGGCCAAACGTAGCCTGCAGATGTGTTTTCTGTAGCCTACACCGTGTTTTTAAAAGTCAGGAAATTTTACATTAAAATAAGAATATCTAAATTCTCTTGAAAATTTGGATGATCTGGTATTTTGGGCTGTATTCCTGGCAGGCAACAAGTAGCTAGAACCGAAGAACAGCTGCCCCTTTAGATAGGACATGGGGGTATCTCTACTTCACCATAATCCCCACTGTTCCTTATTGTCCTTCATCTGCTGCATCACCCATTTGTCTCACCTGGCGATTCCTTGCAGATGACGGGCTTGCAACCCATCACCTGGTGCCAAAGTCTCTCCTCTTTCTTCTCGTGTCCCCTGCCTCCCTGACCTACCGTTATGACAAGGCATCTTTCTCTCTGCTCGTCAAGTTGGCCAGTTCAATCCACTGAAGAGCTTTTCTAAACAGGGTTTCCTATCCTCACCACACACACACATACACACATACATCACTTTCCTATAGAACAAAGATTTAACGCACACAAGACTAAAGGCATGGGAAGTTCTGGTGAGACTGGGATTTTTAAAAGTGCTCCAATTTCATTCAGTCAGTAAGTCATCAACAAACATTTATTGAGCATTATTGTGTGCAAGACTCTGTGCTAGGAGTTGGGGATAGAGTGGTGAACAAGACCTGGCTCCTGACCTCTAGTGGCTTGTAGTCTAGTGTAGAAGCTTCTGAAATAAATGTACTTTCTTGCAGGGCCTGGGTGAGTCTGGGATGTTTCTGGGGTCATCTGTGTTCTTCGCCATCGCTGATGCTGTGGCCACAGCACGCAGAGAAAGAGACATCGCCGAGGACTTCACGGTGCGGAGCCCAGCAACGCCAGAACGGGTTCGAATGGCCTGCGCCGATCGCTTCACAGAGATGGTACGGGATTCTCGTCTGTTTTCCTAACCAGTGACTTTTCCATTTCCTGCTTCTTAGGCCTCTTAGGTAAATTTATAACCTAATCTGTGCCAGATCAAATTATAAGATACAACTAATCAAATTATATGATAGAAATAAATCAGACAAATGCCTTTTGTATACGTACCGTTAACTTTTTAAAAAGCATTTCCCCATCTGTCATTTAATTTGACCTCTCAGCAGCCCTGAAGTAGGAGAATTTATCATGCTTCCAAAGCAAATAGCTAAATGTGAACAACTGACTGATTTCACCAAACTCCTGTATTTCCTCCCTCTTTCCTACCTAACCTATCCTACCCCTCCACAGAAACAAACACCCAAAGTGACCTGTGTGTCGCGTGGCTGCATGCGATACCGTCCCTTTCCGGGTCCGTGAACAGAGCGCACACACCTGCCTCCCTTTAGCAACCACGTGACCTCATCAGCAGCTCCCGCTTTTCCACTTGATTCCGGTTCATGATGATGCCTCCCAGCCAGGCAGGAGGGGCCGGGGCCATGCAGCCCCACGTGCACGAGGCCTGCCCAGCCTGCTGAGCGCTGCGCCCTTGAGTCCTTGAGTCCACCCTGGGCGCCTCCCTTCTAGCATCCTAATCGAAACAGAAGCGGCCGTTCACAGGGACGGAGCACCGTGCTCAGTGTTCTACACAGGGTACCTCGCGAGTCAGCACTGAGGCTCCATCGGGGAGCTACTGTTATTTCTTCATTTTGCTTTTGAGGAAACTGAGGTATGGTAACTTGCCCACCATCAAGATTCGAATCCAGGCCATTCGACTTCAGGACAGTATGTTGCCTCCTAGAGAGAAAGGAATTGATTCTACACTTCTCAAAATTTGTATTTTCATGTCTGTACTAAAAGAAGCCCGAATACTTAACTGACCTCTTCAAAACAGGCAGACATCGAAAGAACAGTGTGACACAGGATGTAGGAGCACTGCTTAAAGAGCAGTGTCGTCGTTATTCGTTTCCCTCCCCTGCGTGACCCAGTCCTCTTCCCATCTCCGAATCCAACTCGCCATTTCTTGTTCTCCAACAACACCGACGCCCCTGTATTTCCGCCAAGTCTCCCGGGGTGCTGCTGCCTCTCAGGCTGACCCCCACTGACTGCACTTGGCACGCAAGTGACGCCGGTCACCTGCCCAAGTCAGTCCCTCTCGGATGGCCAGGGCCGGAAAGCAGCTCTCCTCCACCCCAGGAACTCCTTCTCGGGCTGGTGTGGCCTGGAGGGCCGTGTCTGCCCCCTCCCAGCAGCACTAGAGACGCCGTCACCGCGGAATCAACCCCAAAAGCGTAGGCAGTTCTGACCTTTAAAAACATGTGCTCCATCCCGTTGTGCAGTAATAACCATCCTTTTCTGGACGGGGGCAGACCAGGGAAAGCAAAAACACTGTACGAGAAAAGATACTTCCAATCTTCCTTTCTCGCCCAGGCTTAACCTTTCCAGTCTTCAAGTGGCCTGGCTCCTAGGAAATGACACCCTTCTTTTCCAAGATTTCAGGCTGTTTTTAACAGTCCAGTTGTCTGGCAAAGTCCCTCTGTCACATGCAATGGTAAGAAGTGAACCACCTGATTTCATTCACGGCTCAGCCTGTCGGCTGCCTGGTCCATGGGATGAAGCCATGTTTTCTCCCCAGTCTGAGGGTTTCTTTGATCAGACTAATTTATTATGTCTTCTGAATATGTCATCCACTGATTTGTACACCCGTCAATCAAATGCTCAGAGTCAGTGTGGGAGTAATCTCACATTTCCTAAAATACTCATAAATTGATACGTGCTTTCTAAACATCACCTCACGTTATAATCTAGATTTGATATTATAAACCTCCTTTTAGTAACATGCATTGTTTTATCTTTATAAAAGTCCATTATGGAAAAATTAGAAAATGCTGAAAAGAATAAGATGAATGTTAAAATCAGCCGTAATCCCTCTCACCAGGAAATTATAGCCATTTTGACGTGAGTGTGTACTCATACATATACTCACACACACACTCTTTTAACCATCTTTTAATTCATATATGTTGACATGTACAATGTAACTTATTTATATACTCATTTTACAAAATTGGGATATCCCTGACACAAGCGGCAGAAAGATTTGAACAATATCATTCACAGGAAACCTGTATCGAGAAGATACTTTTCCCACGCAATATCACTCAAAAAATAGTTCCTTAAATCCAAAAAGAAAATAGCTGACCAAGGTCATTTATCCCCAAAACTCGTCTTTACTCGTAGCCCTGGAATAAGATTTGGAGGCGGGGCAGGGCACAGCGTTTAAGTTCCTAATAATAAGCCTCCTGCTGTTAAGGCTACTTGGCCCATGTTGAGAGTGACCGTTTATCCCTCAGACTTATCCTGCCCCATGATATTCCTTGCCATTCCCCTGATCTCACGTATGTTTGAAACGATGAGAATATAGCCGTCTTCCAACCCCTGACCAGACTTCAGTGATCCGAGAATTTCTGTCCTTGCCTCCAGACCCCTCTCCTCAGCTGTACACCAGCACAGAGGGTGCCAGAAGCCGGCCTTGAGGGGGCCTCCCGAGGGAAGCAGAGAGGAGGAAGTTCGGACTCTCAGTTTACAAAAAGAGGAGCAGAAACACACAGAATATAGATTCTTCTGCTGCTTCCTGTCACAGGAAATAGCAATACTCCTCCGTCCAAATAGCAACACAAACCAGAACCCTCGGAGCTGGCCTGACATTTCTCTCTCCTACTCGGTAGCCAGTCCTTCCCCATTTCCTGTTACTTTTAACCCCTAACAGTTTCTTACAGGAGCCCATTTCCTCCATTTCTAGCCACTGTGTTATTCATTCATTAAACCAACGTTTGTTGAGTGTGTAAGAGGTGCCAGGCATTGTTCCGGGTGCTAGGAACTCAGCAGTGAAGGGAACAGGAGCCATCTCTACCTTCGTGGAACTTGCGTTCTAGAGACCCCGGGCCCACCTCCCATCTCTCTAGGCTGCGTCAAGGCCGCCTCCCAGTGGTCTCCTTACACCCGCTGCCGCCAGACATCTGCGGGGTGACAAATAGGATCATGTCACTCTAGCACGGACACAAAGGCGAAAAGCTTCCCATTGCTCATAGTTTAAAGATAAACCTTTTTAACTTGCCCTGCCAAGCCTACAAACCGCCAAGTCCAGCATGGCCGGCCCCGCCCACTCCTCCAGCCACCAATGGGGCCCCACCCGCCTCCCCTCTCCAGCCAGCACACTTGCCTTCTGCGGTCTGCTCCTCGCATCAAGGACGGAGACCTTCGTCATGCTCTGCCCTCTGCTTGGAACCGTCTTCTTCCTTTTCCTTACCTGCTGGACCCCTGCTCACCTTTCCTACTGTAACCAAATCCAAGAAATTAACGTGATGCTTTCCTTCTTGCATAGTGTGAGGCACCAGGCGTGTGGTGGGGAGCCAGACTCGCAGGCGCCCGCTCTCCAGTTGTGATGACGCAGCGGGGGAGACAGACGATCACTGTAAATTATAAGGGCTTGGTTGACGCTGGTTAGCCCTGTGTGTCAATAGAACGAAACTTTTCTAAGTTAGCCTTCACCTTTCCTTGAAGTCAAGGGGTCACAGGTGTGGCCCCAGCTTGGATCATTCATCGTGCAATCATTCATTCATCTAACGTGTTTATTCAGCACCTTCCGTGCACCAGGCACTGCGGGGCAACTGAAGAAGTAGGGAGCCAGTCAATCTGCTGCATGTGGCTGACATTCTATTGGGGAAACCAGACAGTAAACAAGCAAACACACCATATAATTCCAGGTGGTGATAATACTGTGAAGCGACAGAGAACAGTAGGGCTGGAATGTGATAGAGATTATTTTGGAGTGTTTTAAATAGTTTATTAGAGACGGTTTCTCAGGCCTCTTGAGCCGAGGCCTGAATGAAGTGAGGGAGCAAGCATAAAGCTGGTAATGGCGTGTTGCAGGCAAAGAATGGCTAGTGCAAAGGCCCTGTGGCAGTCTCAATGGGATCACAAATAAATGGCCTTCTTTGTAACTCTCTGATCTTGCCTCTCTGGTAGAACCGATTTGTAACTGAAAGGTTGCTGTTGGTGTTCTCCCTGGCAGAGGGATCAGAGAAATAGCCATTTGTGGCCACACCACTTCTCTCCCCCTTGGCAGGGTTGAACCTGCATAGTCCTCCTTGCAATCAGCAGCTCTCCTGCAACCAGCCTCCATTATGCTCCAGATGTGCCTCTTCAGATCTTTAGAAATTACGATTTGTTCTCACAGCAGGCCTCCCAGAGTTCTCATAGCCTGGCAGCTCACACAGACCAGCTCTTAACACGTCTTGGAAAAAATCCAAGCCTGTTTCAGAATTTACGTTTGATCAAACCACCACGTAGTGTTTTTAGCTGAAATATATAATTGACACTGGCATACCATACTGCGCTATTTAAAAAAAAAACATTTTTGAGAAACATAGATACTAACACTCTCTGTATTTGACCTTTGAATACTGTTGTCAAAACACGATTTGTTCTGACAAATAAGAGAGTGAGAAGGTCAGAAGATCCCTGTACTGGAAGGTGAACATCGGAAAGTCCAAAACCTCCTCTTTTAATAACTCCCTATAACCGTAAGGTACATAACAGCCTGCCTAGGTCTATTTCTTAAACAGAAATGAGGGTCAAACTCTCAGTACTTTTCCTTTGGAATTAAACAAAATAATGCATATAAAAATACTGTGTAAATACAAGTCCCTCTGTAAATATGAGAGGTGAATTCTCCACCAAATATCCGGAGCTATTAATGACCTTCTTCAAAACATGCCCCTCCCAAAGGCGTGAAGTCAAGTTCACCTGCTGAGGGCAGGAGAAGCAGCCCTTTAGAGTAGCAGCCCCATTTTCACAGACAATTAGCTTTAAGCTTCAGCAAAAAGGCACTGGCAAGAAGGGTAAGGCCAGAACATTTTTGTTACAAAAGGTTCTACTATTTGAACAGCATTTACTGTATCAAGAGTTTCCTACATGTGTTGCTTTGGTGACCTTGACCAGAGTTGTTGACTGTTGCTTTTCTCCAGGGGCCCTTTCTCAGGGGGTAATGCCTGGCCAGAACAGTGTTGCTGGTGGTGGTCTCTGCTCTGAGCCCAGCAGAGCAGCCTGGCTCAGCCAGATGCGGCCAGAAACATCACTTCTATGCATAATTTCCTTTTTGGTGATGAGACGAAGAAAAATGTATTTCTTGGAAAATGTGTTTTGTATAGTCATCAAAAATTCCACAAGAAAAAAAAAAAAGAAAATTTCCCTTAGAGATATCCAGAAAATACCTAAGTAACACTTTCAAATTAGGATTTTTCCTTAGAAGCGGTGATTTCATTTTTTTCAAAAGATCTTTAGGATTCAGAGACGTGAAGGGTTCCACAGCCTTAAAAATTAGAAAAATACTGCTCTGGAGAATTTGGCAGTAGGACAAATACAAAAACTTTGTTACATTGTTACCACCAGCAGCAAAAAGTATGTATGATGCGCTGGCCCTGTGGAGTAAAGGTTAAGTTTGCGCTCTGCTTCAGGGAACCAGGGTTTGCCAGTTCAGATCCTGAGCGAGGACGTACACACTGCTCATCAAGCCATGACGTGAAGGCATCCTACGTACAAAATAGGGGAAGACTGGCACAGATGTTAGCTCAGGGCCAATCTTCCTCACCAAAAAATAAAAGTATGTATAAAAGTACCATAACTACAACAACGTGGTGTGTGCGGGCTGCCAGAGTGGGAGGCCAGGTAAACCCAATTAGCAGATTCAATTTCCGTTCCCTGGAAACTAAAATCAGACAGCTCAGCTTGGAAACAGGTTTGTAAACGAGTTCAGCTCAGCCCATGTTTTGTAGAGGCAGCTTTCTAACGCTGACTCATAAGGAATCCTTGCAACCACAACATATGGCTATGTCATGCATGAGGCTTAAGTTTACAGTAACTTAATGGGGAAAAGTCCCTCATTCTAGACCAGTACCCAATTCCAAACAGCCAAGCCTGTCCTGCCCTGTTATTCTGTAAGGTTGGGGAGCGTCTAGTGTCTGAAGGCCTCCAGCTTCCCCCCTCTGCAGCCTCCCTCCACCTACACTTCTCCCCCTGTGGCCACCAGCTCACCATCCCCGTGTGTCATGTTCCCTCCCCGCTGCTTTTGCATTTCTAGACGCCCCGCTCAGTGAAAGTTGGCAGCATTAAAAGTGCCACCTGTTGAGTTCCGTAAGGGGAGCCCTTCCTGCCAGATGCAGGAGGAGAGGCGTGTGAGCATTTCCTGTGCTGCAGGCAGCCTGGTTCACTGACGCTGCTCGGCTGGTGCACCCCAAACGCAGGTCCTCAACCCCGTGTGCTGCGCACGGCCTGGCGTTTCTCTGAGCCGGGGGAGATGTACTGTCAGTCTCACAAGATTGCCTTCTATTTCCTTATAGTTTTGGAACCTACCCCCACAACATGTAGAAACATGCAGTCTCCAGCCTGTTGTGCTGAAAGCTAAGCCCCAGATCATCACGGGGCCTGAAAGCAGCACAAACACGCCTCAGTCACGTGGCTTCTGTGCGGTGGAACAGCCGCACGCTGCGCCACTCAGGAGACACACAGGGCGGAGGCTGTGGTGGCGCCTTCCTCAGAATGCTGAGCCTATCGTCCTCTTCCTGTGAGACACCCGTGCACACACAGACACCCAACCCTACATACGCGCACACACAGATGGGTGTGTACTCTCTTGGTCTTCACTGCATTCTTCTCCTCCTGCCTCGTATGCTGTCTTGGACCAGGTTTTATTGGCACGCTAACAGGCTGTGAAAACCAATTCTTTTCATATTTTTCTTCCACTGGCAGTTTTTTCTTTTTTTTTTTTAAGATTATTTTTAAAAATTTTTTTCCTTTTTTCTCCCCAAAGCCCCCCGGTACATAGTTGTGTATTCTTCGTTGTGGGTCCTTCTAGTTGTGGCATGTGGGACGCTGCCTCAGTGTGGTCTGATGAGCAGTGCCATGTCCGTGCCCAGGATTCGAACTGACGAAACACTGGGCCGCATGCAGCGGAGCGCGAACTTAACCACTCAGCCACGGGGCCAGCCCCTTCACAGCGTTTTTATAAGGTTTGAAGAGGATAACCCATGACAAGCATTTAGCAGGTGTCGCATGTAGCAAGTGGTCACTATGCATTGATGCTGCTGCTGATGATGAAGATGATTGAGTCAGGAGTCCCCAAGACCACCATCAAGTCCCGTGACTCAGTAGGTGGACTCACAGAACTGAGAAGCTGTTACGTTCATACTTACGGCTGATTACACTGAAAGGATACAGATAAACATCAGCAAAGGAAAAAGGCACATAGGGCAGAGGCCAGGAGAAACCAGGCGCGAGTTTCCATTGTCCTCGGTCCAGTGGAGTGACACGGACAGCACTTAATTCTCCCAGAAACAATGTGTGAGAAGATGCACGAAGTATTGCCAACCTGGGAGGCTGACCTGAGGCTTGGTATCCAGGCTTCGTGTTATGGATCAGTCACGTAGGCATAAGGTCACGTGCATAGCTGACCTTAGTTACTCAGTGTCCAGCCCTTCCGGAGGTCAAATGAAACCACGTGGCCCAAGGCCCCAGGTGAACAAAGACACTCTTCTCACACAGGAGATTTCACTGGCTTAGGTATTATCTCCCAGGCATTGGTCAAGGGCTGAACCTTTCTTGGGAATGTGCAGGATTTGACGACCCAGCCCTGCCGAGTTAATGCTCTTCTGCACAATGAGGAGGAGGAAGAGTCCCAGACTGATGGCAGCTGCCACTGACGCTAGGCCTTGAGGCTAAG
The DNA here is from genome assembly GCF_021613505.1 of Equus quagga. Taxonomy (NCBI): domain Eukaryota; kingdom Metazoa; phylum Chordata; class Mammalia; order Perissodactyla; family Equidae; genus Equus; species Equus quagga. The sequence continues at coordinate 57,310 of NW_025793810.1, read as the reverse complement.
GAGCCTGGCCCAGTTATCTTAGAAGCAGAGACTTAGCTGAAAGCAGAATCAGTCTTGACAACCATAGTGAGTATATTGCCTTAATCTGAGCTGTCAGGCACCAACCAGGGACGGAGAGGAGTGAGGAGGACAGAGATGACGGCACCAAGCGAGAGAGAAAGTACAGGGAAGGAGGACACCGAAGGCGGATGGAGAGCAGCTGAAGTCCCAGGACTGGGGTTTGGACACCAAACCAGAAAGCTGTGTCCTCACCCAAGGAGCCAGGGAGAAGGTGAGACTCAAGAAGGCCAGGACAGCAAGAGAGTGAGGATCAGTCTAAGTCCCGAAGCAGAAGGGGACCCCAGGAGCCCGGGGCCAGGGAAAAGAGTAGGAAGCATGTTTTGGAAGAGGCTGAAAGTTCCCATCACCTTTAGCAGAAGAGTCAACCTGAATCCACCTCGGCCTAGACTGAGGAGCTTTGTCCGGGGTCCAGCACAGCCCCGGTGGGACAGGCACAGGCGCATTCTAAGTCAGATGGCCACCAGCCCGCAGAGCAGCGGAGCCGCGACAAGGGGAGTCCCTCTGAGAGGCCAACTAGGCCTCTATTTACGTGTCAGTACAGATGAAGAGCAAACAGTCAGAATAGAACTCAGGGAGATATCCTGACCCTTAGGAGTTGGGTGATTTTTTTTTTCTTCTTTTTATATTTTTGTGAAATAAATATTAGGAGAAAAGCCTTTCAAAATCTTCATAGCTTTCCATTATTTATGAGAAGTTTTTATTTTTAACACCTTCGTAACTAAAAGTCAACCCTTTAAATGAAAATGTGACAACAGTGGAGGGGAAGCATGTATGTTCTGCTTTTCTGCCAAACCTAATAGGGAGAATTCCCAGCAGAGGAGACAGGCATTGAGGGCCCCAAGGAAGAAGGGTCAACAAGTCAAAATCTCGGGGCTTGTTACCCGGGATAGTGAAATGAGACTGGGGCTTAACTAGCAAGGGCATCGTGCCACACAAGTCATTTGGCTGACAGTGTAGACGGGGCTGCTCTCAGGCCACTGCGGAGGAATCCAGGTCTGTGGGCTCCCTCGCAAGCAACAGCTCCCAGCCGGACCACTTTCCCCTTTCCGTCCTGCCTCCCAAACATTGTATGTAGGACATATAATTCTTTGGATTCACATCTGATAGGTATGTGTGATCGTACCTATCACACATAGATAGCTAACTAATCGAAGTGCCCGCTTACTTGTCAACGTTAAGCACAGTAGCCATCACAACACCGACCCACTGTCTTTTCAGAGTTGTCATTTGAAAGGAATGGTATGGTCCCACTCCCCAGGAAAATCCTGCCTCCTCCTATGAGAAATTTATCAAAACCTACAAATTTGATAAAACTTTCCCGGTGAAATATTGCAATGATATTATGATATTAAGTATTTCATTTGCTTGCTTTTTTAGATCCCAAGAGACGACCCCAAGACATTTAAACCTTGGTCTGTCCCTATAGCATAACACTGCTGTCATTTCCTGACAGGTAAGATCAATAAGCTGAAAGATAATTGCTCAAAAAGGAAAATAGATGAGCCAGTCCAGTGGCTTTCAAACTGTGTTCCCTGGAACCTCAGGATTGCTCAAGTGTGTCAATTAAGCTTCATTTTTAAATCTCACCCAACATTTAATCCTTTCACACTAAACACGCATGGCTGTGGATTTTGACAAAGGAAGCCCAGGGTGTTTTACCCAACACAGCAGTTTTTCCTTTCCTTTTATTTTTGTTATTTTTAGATGGCACCTGAGCTAACATCTGTTGCCTGTCTTTTTTGTCTTTCCTTCTTCTTCTCCCCAAAGCCCCCCAGTACAGAGTTGTATCTTCTAGCTGTGAGTGCCTCTGGTTCTGCTATGTGGGACGCCACCTCAGCGTGGCCTGAGGAGTGGTCCATGTCCGTGCCCAGGATCCAAACCCGGGAAACCCTGGGCCGCCAAGCGGAGCACGGGAACTTAACCACTCAGCCACAGGGCCGGCCCCTCCTTTTATTTTTAAAATTGAAAAAAAAAAAAATGAGAATGCTGCAGATTAAGATATTTTGAAGATCCTACTCCCTGATTCTTTTGAAAGTCACTTACAACTTAAGTGCAAAACCCCAAATTGAAATCTCTTGATTACTGCATTTATAAGTAACTAGTGCTAGCCGGAAGAGTTCTCTCCTGTGTTCATTGAGTTCAACTGCTGCAGTTTTCACTGCTGCTCAACACAAACGCAGACCACTGAAGGCTTTGGAGCATGGCCTCCAAAACTTCCCGGGAAATGCACGCGGAAAAAAGAAACGTATTTTCATTGGGAGAAACTTCTGCTTTTCTGCACTCTTAATAGGCAACGACAGAAGAACCGACAGCAGGAGAGAACTATGTCATAGATTAAGAGAAAAGAAAGTTTGTTCATCGAACTCTAATTTTCCAAGTAAACGTCTAAGACGACCCACAAGTATTAACATATGTATGTTTAATTCCATTGTGCTTGTCAGATGAGACCAACTTTGCATTGATATTTTTGCTAAATCAGACTAAATAATTGATGAGATTTTTTGTTTCTCCTTTCACAACAACAATAACAAAAGTAAAAACAGGCAACATTTAAAATTCTTAAATATCTTTAATTATAAAATGTAATTTAAAAGCACATTCCCAAGTATGGAGGGCAGAATGCCTGAGCTCTTTAAGCGTTCTCTGTCTAATTCTAGTTCTCTCTCTACTCTCTCCACCCTAATCCCTATGTAAATACGTAAAACAAGGTATGTAAAGTGCACAGCACTGTGCGTGACACAGCATTCAACAAAGGACAGCTAAACACACACACACACACGCTCAGATGCGATAAATGCCGTTTAACAAAGTGGAGACCACCAGGGAATGAACCAGGTTGTCAAGTTTTTGCACAGACTTTAAAGTAATGACTATCCTCAGATTGCAAGACAAATTTAAAAAACAAAACCACAAAAACCTCTTGCCACTTTACCACTTACAACTATTTGTGTGTCAGAATATTCTCCATGCTGTGCAATTAAAACAAAGGCAGATATAAATTGCATTCTGAGTCTAACTGTTCTTTACCTGTAATTTCAAGTTTTTGCTTTCTTCAAAGTAGCATAATTGTTCTCATTTATTTGCTTTATTACCAAGTGTTAAACATTGCCATATTAAATTTATACCACACTAAAATCTATTAGTGTGTGTGTCCCTGAAACATTTTAAACCTCTGCTAAAAATGCGTGAACACCTCTGATCTCATCAAGCTTCTTCCTTTATACACGAAGACATGGAGGCCAAGGGAAAATGAGTAACTGCCTAACTATCCTTATTCAAACCCGTAAAGCCTCCGATCCAAGTTTTCAACTACTTATTGTTCTCCTCATACGCAAAAGTTGAGGGATTTGCACACAGTTTTGTAGTTAATCTTTCTTTTTTTCCAGGTGTTGCAGTTTTTCACAAGTGTTTAAAAAGACGGCTTGTTAATCCTAATTGGACTCCAAACTGATATTCTTTTACTGTTGTGGAAGAGAAATGACAAAATTTAGGATCATTATTCATGTCTGATTCTGTGAACAAGATAAATCATTATTTACAGATTATGTGCTTAGACTTTCCAGCCTAGAGGTGACGGGACAAACACTGCGAGATCCATGGAAGGGGTGCTGATTTAACGCTGATTTCTCTCTGAAGATGTCATGGAAATATTGCAGGAAGGGGGAATTTTTTCTTTCTGTGTCCCTCCGATCAGACTGGACTGGTGACATGGATTACAGTCATAGAGTGAAGACCCTTCCCCTAGATCAACATGTGACTCCTTTTCCCAGGGACGTTTGATTCTGTGGCCACAGCTCGCCAACACCACAAGACTTCTACAGGGTTTTCTTCTGTCGTGTTTTCCCTGTGGGTTAGCTATGGGTCTGTGCATGCACATTTGACAGAAAAGGAGTGGTATTTTCCTCCTGTGGATCAGCTATTCAACTGGTTAGCATTCTTTTGGAATTTGGAGGGAGAAAGCAATGTAAACCATTTTCAATGTATTATCTCAAAACCCTTTATTTTTTAAAATGTGTTTATGGAAATCATTTGCCATGGTATCAGAGTTCCAGAAATACTTGATTGCTCAGTTTCCCATATATCGAAGTGGGTGATACACAGCAAAAGAATTCTGAATTATAATCAGCCCTACGTTGTAGTTTAAAACATGCAGGATCCACCAATTCCATTAATCTGAGTTTTAGAGGCCTTCAGAGAAGGAGAAATCAGTATATGAATTAGGCCTTATTTAAGCAGAAAGTCAGGGGTAAACTGCCAGTCTACCAGCCAGAATTCACAGGAGGCTCACCAGGCCTCCATCTCCAGGGACTCCCGAAGTGAATGAAGGGGGAGAGGCTGCGCTGAGAGCGCTTGCTATGGGCGAGGGAAGGCAAAGATGAGGCAAGTGGTACAGCCTGGAGGAGGCGGAAGGTCATCATGAGCACGTCTGATTGGAGCGACTGGGACACAGCTGTCCAGAGGCCCATCCGCTGACTTTGGAGGCTCCACTAGGCCACAGGTGTCCAAGGGAGGAAGTGGGACAGGAGCACAAAGAGGAAGGAGACAGGAACCGAAGGGTCATGGGCAGGACAAAAATTACGCAAGATTTTTGCTTACGTGAGCAGAAGAGCTGGGGAACTTGATAGGAGTATCCAGGGTGAAAGTAATAAAAGTTTGGCTCTTGAGAATAAAATCCTTAACTGGATAATCTAATATGAATGTGAAATTTGTTTTATCATTTATATAATTTTGAATGATGGTAAATATAATTTGCATTTTTAAAAATTTGGTCTATAGGGCTAAGGATGGTTACTGGGCATTTATTTTCCATTTGTCATGGCTGAGAACTACAAAGCACTAAAGATAGAGGGTCTGAATAAAATTTCTTCATGTGAGTTGATGCACAAAAATCTGAATGGCATGGCTATCAATAAAGTACTTTTTTAAAAAGACTCTTTTGAAACCACCCACTTAAAACCTGTTCTTTGGGTTCAATAAGCATTAGTAAAGGATGAAACTTACCAAATTTTTTTTAATAAGTAATACATTCACACAGTTCAAAAATACAAAAAAGTGTACAGTACAAAGACTTACTCTCATAGCATCCCAATCCGGCCAATTTCACACAAACACAGAGTGTAACCATTTTTATTAGCTACTTTTACTGTTTCTCAGGAATAGCTGGCCCCAGAATACCCAGCCACTTTGTCAAGATTAAAGCTACTCTCAGCTGGTCCCACACATGGATGGAACACAAAGGCCAAATGGGATGTTAGAGGAAGTCTAAGGAGACAGGACGAGCACCTGGCTCCTGCCCCTGTGTTACACCTGCTGAACAAAGTGAGCAATCCACCCCCTTCCCCGTGTCAGCAGTCCCCCAGCACTAGTAATAGTGAGCAACGGTAACCCTTAGTGCTCATCTTGGCTCTATGGGTCCTCCTATTTCTTCCCCCTGGGTCTTGGGTACACAGGAGGCATTTGTACTTCTGCCTTCTGAGTCTGGGTTCTCTGAGTGGGTTTTCTCTCATTTAAGGAAAAACAACCGGCTCCCAGCTCCACCCTTGGAACAGCAAAAATGAACGCTTGATCTGTCTTATGTCATTGGGTAGACAAATAGCAAAAAGATAGGCTTTTTGATTTATAAGATGCAAAAAAAGTTTAAAAATTAGGCAGAAATAGTTGGAGACAGAAAATAAAGGCATTTTCTCAGTCTCTCTGTACAACCTTGAATGAGTCGATATTAAGATATCACCGAGTGCAAAATAAGACTGTTCTTTCCTTGGCACAGCCACTGGGGCAGGACAGGCGCTCCATACTCCCTTAATGCCACATGTAGATGATGTCACCAGCTGTCTAGCTGGTCTTTCTCCAAACCATCCTGCACACAGCTGCCAGGAGAATCTTTCTCAACATCTCTAACCACCGCCCTCACTGGGTAAAAGAGCGGCATTCAACAAGACGGTTTCTTCTTCCAAAAAGGACTGTGCTATCTTTTGTGCAGTGGTCACTGTTGTTTTTATCTGCCTGGGGTCTTTTCCTTCGGGAAGTCACCTGTCCTCCACTCCATGTTCCAGGAGGGCTGCTGGGAAGGGCACAGCATAAGGCAGGTCAGAGTCTCTCTCCTGAGAGTTGGACTCTTGAGTGAGGTACGCAGATTGCCTGGACGTCTGAGATGTGCAGAGCATGTCCACAAGCTCTGATGCTGAGACCCTCAGAGGTACCCCTGTCCCCATGTACCTCAAGGCCTGTTCTTCAGCTCTGCCCTCAGTTCTGCAAGCTAGCCAGTATCTTTCCAATTGTGTCAGTTCCCTACGGCTGCCGTAAAATCCCACAAACTGCGTGGCTTGAACATTTCTTCTCTCACAGTTCTGAAGGCTAGACGTCTGCAGTCAGGGTGTTGGCAGGGCCCTGGGTTCTAGGGGAGAACCCTTCCTCGCCCCTTCTGCTGGCTCCCGGTGTTCCTTGGCTTGTAACTGCCTCACTCTAATCTCTGCAGCCATCGACACATGGCCTTCTCCCCTGTGTCTGTGTCCAACTCTCCTTTCTCACAAAAATACCAATCATTGGATTTAGGGTCCACCCTAATCCAGTATGACCTCATTTGAACTAAGTATATCTGCAAATACCCTATGTCCAAAGAGAGTCACATTCTGAGGTTCCAGGTGGATACGAATTTGAGGGCACTCTGTACAATGCCAATAAACCTTCCTGCTGAGGCTAACAGATCCAGTTTTGGGGTGGAAGGGACCCTTCCTCTTTTATTGTACCTGGTTCTTCCGTCACACCATCTATTTGTCTGCATGTGTATCCTCCTTTCTAGACTAAAGGCCCACTGACTGCTGGCAGGGACTGCGTTTTACTCAGCTCTTACCGCAGGGTCTAGCTCAAACTGATAGCTCCACATGCTTGACTAAGGAAGAGCTAATGAATGTGCTCCATTCAAAGTATCTATGAAACCTGTGTTGTGCAGCTCAGATACTTGGGAGCCAGGAGATCTAAGGAAAGTAAAAAGAAAGAAGCTACAGCTCTCTAACAAAGAAATCAGCCTGCACGTTGTTATGGGGTTTTAATCTGTGGAGTCATTTTTTATTTTACTTGCACATGTTAAGAAAATTTTTCCAACACTTGGAAACAAGGCCAAAAAAAAATACTGTGTGACCTTTCAATGTCATACTCCAGTACTGTCCAGTGAGCCCACTAAAGAGTAATCTGATGCTCTAGGGCTGCCCTGTCCAATATGGTGGCCACTAGTCACATGTGGCTATTTAAATTTAAATTTAAATTAAGTAAACAAAAAATTCAGCTCCCTAGTTGCCCTGGCTACCTTTCAAGTACTCAGTAGCGAGGTACGGCGAGCGGGTACCATATTGAACAGCACAAAGAGACCACAGCCATCATCCCAGAAAGTTATATTGGACAGTACTACTCTAGGGAAATGCAACTTCAGGTATTTACCATTCATTAGGTTTCAGACTCTGCAAAGGTAGGTCTTGCTGTAGGCAGTCTCTAGACGCTGAAAAAGACAATGAAATGGAGTCTCCAGAAGGATGCAGCCCCACTGACCCCTCAATTTTAGCCCAGTGTGACCCAGTTTGGACATCTGACTCCAGAACTGTAAGATAAATGTGTGTTGTTTTCAGCTACCAAGTTTGTGGTAATTTGTTACAGCAGCAATAGGGAACTAACACAGGTGGTAACTTGCAGAACATCGATAAATTGCAAATGCTTTCTGTATGGTTGAAAACATAACCCCAAAGATTTCAGGAGTTTTTTGCCTTGTAAGACATCAACTAGTTTTGATTTGGTTTTTGATTTTTTGATCTAATTCTGCACCTTATTCTAACTTTCTTTTTTTCCATATCAGTTTCTCATATATATCTTCCTTTGAACTTGCTTTCTCATCCTGGTCCCTCGTTGACTATACCTTTGACTCTTGCTCACCATATATTGTGTAACAGTCATGGTTTACTACTTTTTAAAGTCAGATGCTGACATGCAGCTGGCAAGAAAAAACAGACACAGGACTCTGAGATTTTTCTGTATGTCAGAAGAACCTACACGATTTATATGGTAATGAATCTGATGAACACAGTTCATCTACAATTTGAATGAATAAATGTCATATCCTACAACAAATATAATTTATTGACTAAATGTAACCAGTAGGCAAT